>NC_136008.1:14515571-14638071 GCF_048128805.1 Centroberyx gerrardi
GTGGAATGCTGGAAGTCTACTTGACAATAAACCATCCAGGGGTTATTCATTACAGCTGATTTCCTATGATAGGCCATTTGCCACCCATGCATTCGGACAGAGGACGTGCTCTGCATGTACACTAACAATTGCTGGATTCATAGCATCAGTAGACCCGTTCTTGGTCTTATTGTTCCTTGGGGTCTAACACCCCTCCTGCATTCTCCCACCCTGTTCCCCTCTCTGTCCTTTTGCCTTCCCTCTCTCCTCCCTCATCTCTGCCCCCGGGCTTCACAGCACTGTCAGTAGAGGTGTGAGAGGCACCGGTGTCCGCCTCGCTGTCTCTCACTGCCTGTCATCCCTTGAGGTGAACACTCACACTTTTCATGTTCACCAGTCAATCTCAACAGAAAAGAGTGCAGAAGGGAAAGAATCTTTGCAGAAATATTGGGAGGAGGGATGGAGGGATAGAGGGATGCAGGGATAGAGGGAGAGGTAAAGAGCCTGAGGGGGACAGGTTGTCTTGTGTTAGGCCTGGCTGAGTCTCAGCATTGATCTCATGAATAATAGAGCTCCAGTGGTCGTGTGACGATATTAGACGTGACATCCCATCACAACCTGGATCTACTACTCCACAGAGACATACACACACACACACACACACACACACACACACACACACACACACACGCACACATGCACACGCACACATGCACAACTATAGAACACGTTGCTCCACAACTTTATGCAGCACTATTGTGTGTGTGCCTATTTGTGCATAACCTCTTTGTGTACCTAACCCAGCCTGGACTGCCCAGTTCATCAGATATACACGCTGGAAGTGAAAACATTTAAAAATGAAAGCATCCGTCCAGCTTCTTCCCGTGGAGCCGAAACAAAGTTATTTCTGTTCGGCTACAAATCACAGACACACAACAGACTCATCAATATAAAACAGGCTCATGAAAAAAGAATCAGTTGCCTGCTAAACAGACAAGTTCCTCTGTTTCCCTGTATTTCTCAACTTTTTAATAAAACATAGAGAGACAGCGAGAGTCCACTGCTCACAGCTAAGACTGGATCCCTCCTTCATACACACACATGCACATACTGTAGGCACACATGCTTGCGCGCGCACACACACACACACACACACACACACACACACACACACACACTGATGCTCACACTGCCATGTTTACTGTCTGTCTCCTCTCATCAATCATTCACTGAGACAAATCTCTGTGAGAAAAATCTGCAAGTCGGCACTTTTCTCCCCCAGCCGATTGTGTCTTTGGTTTGTTTTACCTGTTCTTTACCTCATCCATTTATTCATGTGAGCAACTAGTGAGCATCGGGGGGGGGGGGGGGGGAAGCAGGAGGGCAGAGCAGGTGAGGTGCAAAGATGAGGAAGAAGAATGGAAGAAAGGGAGGAAATGAAAAGCTGGATGACAGGAAAGAAGAAGTTAGCAGGGAGGAAGAAAGGCGTTAAGAGAGGGCAGGTGAAGAAGGAAAGATGAGAAGTTGAGAGAAGAAAAGTCAGTAAGTTAGTGTGTATGAGTGTGTGAGCAGCTCCTGTCAGTTTTCCTGATACACCCCCCCCCACCCCCACCCCCCTTGCCACCCCAAGCGCCCCACACACACACCTCTTCACCTCAGGCTGCTAGAGAATTATGAGTGGGGGACTGGTCTGTCATTAAGTTATTATCCTCTCTATTGCCTGGGGCTTTGACACACATGTGCTCATAGACACATGCACACACACCCACACACACACACATGCACACACCCCCACACACTTATCCTGATTTACAATTGAGTATTTTAAGGGAATTCCCCTGCTCAGACCCACAGCCAGTAGACAAGTAACAGCTCACAGACAGACTCCCCAGGAGCAGCGTACATGCCCATTCCATGCGCAGGAACTGCTGCGATCGCAAAGTAGCCCAATATGCAAATCCTCGTGTGTGGAAAGGAGGGAGAAGAGCTTATGTAACAGTTCTGGAGGATGTGTAAGCCAGGGCAGTGTGTCAAGACCGCTGCTGCCGACTGGGTCACAGCAACACGCTGGGCGATGGGTCAGATGAGCTTTGACATGGGCCACAGACCGGGGCATTTCTAGGAAATCGGTAACAGGAGGGTCTGTGTGAGTGGGGGTAGGAACACCAGTTAGCTCATATGAAGGGCAGGTTGGCGCTCGCTCTAGCTGCTGGAGAATTATGAATGACATAGTAGTTTGATCAGGGCTCAGACACAGATTTATTATGTCTGCATAAATTAAACTGGCTTTAGTCTGGCTCCAAATTAATATGCAAGATCACCTGTAGCAACTGGGTTATGTTCTGAGTTGCAGATAACAGAGAAGGAACTATATGGATACTATTATAGTTAGTAAGTTTCACACAGCTCAGCAGCCATAAAAGTGGCTGGGTTGAACTCTGCTTGATAAGCAGTTGTTGGTGTTGTGTTTGGATGGGTATATGGACTGTACTGTATATGAGAATGCAATTCACATAATGAACCCACACCCTGAACATTAAAGATTGCAAAATATCTTTCCCCTGGAAGACATACACACACACACACACACACACACACATACACATACAGATTCACTGTCAGGCTTTGGCAGTACCTGCCCTGACACACCTGCTGAGAAAGAATGAACATACCATAGAACATAGGGAACATATGCTATATGCAAACCTGGCAGCCACTATATGCAAATCAACTGGTCTGGAAGAAGCTATTGTGATGGTAAGAGGGTTAAGTAACATAGATGTATGTATGAAGATGAAAATTATGTTAGCGTTCATGTAACTCACAATTACATAATCAAATGTACTCGTGAGAAAACATGCCAGGTTCATAGACACAATACGTTTTTTAAAGTATTTACTGTTGTCACAAGTTAAGATTTCTGATCCTTCCTCACCTAGTTATTATTAAATCAGGGTTCAGTTGTGAGTTTGGTTTGAGAGGAGACTCACTCAGCTTACTTCTTCAGTTACAACCCCTCAGGAAAACTTTTGGGTTAATGCCTAGCACAACAACTGAGGTCGATGATGGTAAATTATTCATAACCTTATTCAGTAGTCAACATCGTCAGTGTCGGAGACGGTGATGTTTCAGTGAGTGATGGTATATATATTAGTTTATATATCAAAAGCGTCATGCTCTGTCTGTCCAGCGGACATGTGACTGAAGGCTGCTCTCATGGTATCTGACACCGACGGCCTTCTTCCTCATTCATCAGCTCCAGAGTTCTGCCGCTCATCATGTGGAAGGCTTCTGAAAAGATAAACCACTAAACCACATGTCTGTTGTCTACCAGCCTGCTGGCCCGGTGCCGAGAGAGAGAGGGAGAGAGAGAAAGAAAGACTTTGACTTGTGGTTCTTTAATGAAACAATATTTACAGTGCTGGCGGCCCTCACAGGTACACTCAACATTTAAATTCAAACAGTCAGACCTTCTTTTCCCACCATACATAATGCATTCCACAGCCCTCAAACGTTCATTAATGTGACAATATAATTTCTTTAAAAAAACAATACATGTACTCCACACTAAGGTGTCCTGTTCAGCAATGCCACAGGATCTGTAGGCCTAAAAGTCTTGTTCCTGCAGATCAGCCAAATAGGAAGCCTCCCCAGCCTGGCATAGAGAACACTCAACCGGTTCAAAATACATGTAACCCATTGGCATTGAAAAAACACACGGATCTCAGATAATCCACAAGCAATTTCAGTTTCAGATAATCCACAGCAAAGAGAGTCACCACCTCCAGGATCCAGCCGTGCCAGAAAGCTGTTTGTTGCCCCATGTACTGTCCCCCGTCCTCATAGGGAGTGTCAGCTTGTGCAGGCAAGGAGAGAGAAAGAGAGGAGAGGGGGCATTGTTGAATGTCAGCACATAGTACTCAATCAAAACTATCAAAAGTGATAGTGCGACATCACCGGTCATCAAAGGAACGGGACTCTCAGCTGCCACTTTAACAAGCCCGTGGGGAGGTCAGAGAGACAGGCGAAGGGCAGAGTGAAGTGGTGTGTGCTACGTGACAGGGACACCCGCTGCTCCGAAGGAATGCTCTCCATGTGCCTCTGACATCACACCAGAGAGAGAGAGAGAGAGAGAGCGAGAGAGAGAGAGAGAGAGAGAGGGACAATCCCCCCTCCCCTCCCCACCTTCTACCCCCCAACCTACTACTGTCCCTCATCTGTAACCTATTTACACTCTCATCTGTCCAGTCACCAGACCAAACCCTAGAGAAGGACAGAGATAAGTGAAATGCTTTGACACTGAGAGAGGAAGCAAAAGCAGGGGAGACTGGGAAGGGGGAGAAATGGAGAAGTAAGGGAAGGTGAACTTCTGAATTGTTATAATTTGAATAATTTCAAATTCGGCGCTCGGTGTATGTTATGTATGTTATTTTGGGGTAAAAATGTTGGTGTACATTAACATTTCAATGTTGGTTTACTTAAACTAGCTGTGAAGAAGGCAGTCATGATGCTGCCATATTTGAAACATTTTTTTTTTTTTAACAATTTGAAGTGCAGAGAATTTTGTAGCAAAATAAATTGAAGGCGTGATCAGAATGTCTCCATCAAAATATTTAAATGAAGAAGAAAATGATATAAGAGCCAGGTGATTCCCAGACACACTGTACACCCCCCCTCCCCCCTCCGCCTCACCTCTCCCCTCTGTCACTGCCCTGCGCCGCTGCACAAGGAGTGGAAAATACAGCCCCCTAAAAATACACTGCACATAAACACACACTCACAGCACACAGTTGCACACACACACACACACACACACACAAGCCAAGTGTCTTTAATATTAGAAAGCACAAGGCTGACACCTGAGCCACTCAGCATAGCGGTGTCACCCTCCTCACCCCCCCCCCCCCCCCCCCCCCCCCAACCCCCCCTTCTCTCTAAATTAGTCCTGCCATGGCCGGTGTGTCCCTGAGGGTCCGGTCTGATCCGCTCTGCCATGGGCTGGTGGGAGAGGGGTGGGTGGTGGGTGGGAGAGCGGTGGGGGGTGGGTGGGAGGGGTTAGGGGGTTGTAAGGGACTCAGCAGAGGGGGGACACATGCTGGTGACATCACAGCCCAGTTGGCCCTGCATGCCTGTGGCAGTCACACGGGGCATCACCAGGCCTGACGCGGTGCTACCCAGCTGCTGGTGGGAGGGGGGCTGTTTGTGTGTGAAAAGGTCACAGTGACCAACGCTGCCTCCTTAATGTAAACACCCCCCCCCCCCTAATTGTACTTCTCCTCGTTCCTATAATGCTATACCACCAACACCACCTCCACGCAAATGTCCGGTCTGTTGTCCCTGATGAAAACTGAAATGAAAACTGAAAAGTGTTTACTGGATGCTTAAGAGAGTTTGAGTTTGTTTACTGAGGCAAGAGTGAGGCAGACAGGTATGTGAATGATCATTAAAATTCAAGGAAACAGCATGGTGGTGGATGGTTGTTGCAGTCATGCCCTCAGGACTGTAATCTGTTATTTGCTTTGCTTTCTTCTTAAGTGATTCCCTTCATTGTTTTCCATTTGTTCATTCCATTGTTTCTGTTGCTTTGCTTTCACTTACAGTATAAAAAACATGTCCGTTTCTCAGCTGTCATACTGCGTGTAAGCTGATGCAAACAGATTAATAAAAAGAGGACAGACACAGTGCTTGTAGGTATTGTTTTTTTTTTTTTTTTTGCCTTTTATTTACCGTTTTGTTTTTTCGGTGGGGTTTGAAAATGAAAGGAGCGCAGGGAAAATGAAAGCAGGCATGAGGAGAAGGCTGGGGGTCTCGAGGGTGGTCAGCTGGGGGAGAAAAACAAAAAGAGTACCAGCATGGGTTGCAAATAATTTCCACCTCAGAGGAAAGCTACAAGTACATGAAAGCTTCAATAATTGGTGAAGGCTGCCTTGAATGTTTGTTGCTTTTTGAACATTACATCAGCCGCTTCTTCTGCCTTACGCTCATCCTTTTCTTGGGTGCCACTACCTCCTGCTTGGTTGCATCGACAGAGAAAGCAAAGTATTGACTATATATAGGCATTCTAAACTTAAATAGTGACACTACAGAAGATCAGTGGACCTATCTTCACTGAAATGTAACATAATTGCGGATGTCCCCTTCCTCCTGCTCTCTCTTCCAGATCCTCTCAATCATTCTCTTGTTATGGTCCTTCACTTTCTGATTGAGCCAGTTCAAGGCTCTCCAGTCTATGTTTATGTCTTTCACAGTTACAATGGTTTCCTTGGAGATTTCAGCACTGGCCTCCCCTCCCCGTTTTTGGTCAGGCTCTGTCAATTCTTCAGCTATTTTATCATTACAACCTGGAGTTAATGCCTGGTTAACACTTTCTTTCAGGAGGTTTCTACAATCATCATCATCCTCACCCTATGATATACAGTAGTCTCATTACTCTCTGCCATGTGGTGCAACCCAGTTGTTGCATTTTGTTTTCTTTTTAATTGGCCCCTCGTTCTTTGCTGCTGTCTTTTCGTCAAACAGGCCAAATGTGTGTTTTGTGTATTTGGCTTCCTTCTTTTCTTCCACTCCTTTAATTTTTGTTTAGCTCTCATTTCCACCTTTAGCTGAGCCCCCTCTCTGTTCCATTCCGTTAAATTCTGTGCACATATCAGTATATTTCTGTCTATTTTGTTCTGTTTTTGTTCCACCATCAGCTGTTTCCACTGGAGTCTCTTTCTGTAACGTCGTTCACGTCTGTCTTTTTCCAGGGCCTTGTGTTTTTTTGTCTTCCTCTCCTCCTCCTCTCTTTGTAGTATCAACTGTTTTTGGGAGTCAGTAGTTTAGTACAAACTATGAACATCCTTTCGCCTAAATTTTACCCCTTAGTGCATTCTGTTTGTCTACTTATAAACCTTTGTGAACTACGACTCGTGTAATTTTGTCCTAGTTTAACCAAAGCCAACTGTTTGCTCAATATTTTGAAACAGACATGACACACTTAAAGTGGGTGTGTGACAGCACCGTGGAAATCACCTCACAAAACATGTTCAAAAATGTACATGGTGATTGCGGGTGGCAGCAACAGGGTAATTGAGTGGGAATACTGGCTCGGCAAGTGTCTAGACTCATTCCTATATGACACAGTTTTGGCAAACAAGTGGCCAACAATTGCTGAAGGAATTTAAAATCAATGTGATGCGGGAGGTCACAGGTGTCAGATAATGTGTTCACTGTTTACTGTGGAGCAGCTAGTTTTTGTTTGGTGAAAGAGATGCTGCACTGTTTATGAACAAGATTGTCCATGTACAGGACAAATATCTCAATAGTAATGTAAAATAAATTAAGTCATCTGTTTTGATGGGTATAATGGATTTGGTTGTGCAGTGTGCAGGTACTGGTGAATGTGTTAATGTACGACCTCTAAATGCTTGATCTTACACCTCTGACACTGATATATGGATATATGCGGTCTCTTTTTATAATAGAAAATCACCCGCGTTGCTCGGCATGCTGGGATGGAGGTGCAGTGGCCTCCGATGGCAGCTGTTGTGCATCACTAAAGCGGACAAAAATACTTCAATACTGGTTCAAAAATCTCTAAAGACACAATAATCAGTTCTGTCATAAAGCTCTGTATGTCTCAGAGGTACAGGCTGGTTGTACAATAGAAACATAGATTACAGCGAACATAAGTAATTATTATTAAATATTTATAAAGCAATGCATTATAAATGGATTTTGAAACCACTTTTAAACAACTACAGTTATTGTCATAACACAATATAATCATATTTATAGCTTATAACTACACTGAAATTCACAATAAACGGGTATAGTTAATAGAACTTAATAGCACTTAATAGAAATGTTATCAGTAATTATTACTTGTTATTTACAAGTAACGTCTCTGCAGGGTGATTAAAACTTTCTATTAGACCGCAAAACAAGAGACAACAAGTGTTTATGTCTGTAGATATATATATATGTGTGTGTGTGTGTGTGTGCCTGCATGCTAGAGAGAGAGTGAGGCAGAGTCTTCACAGTATTCATCTGCCATGCATAAACCACGAGGGGAGTGTGTGTCACAGAGGATTAAAGGGAGAGAGAGGGAGAGGCGAGGTAGTGATAGATGCAGACTCAGCCTTGGCCCGGACTCTGACGCTCTTATTTCTGTCTGAAGGAGGGTCCGGGTCCAGAGAGAACATGGGAGTCTCCAGCTGGCACACACACACACACACACACACACACACACACTCTCCCTCTCTCTCTCTCTCTCCCCTCACCTCTCTCGCTGACCCTCCTGACCCAGATACATATGACTGTGGCCATGTGCGCTGCCCCTGGTGGAATATGGAGGCAGATTGTTTTACAGTGAACAAGCTATCACCTCTCAGCAGACCAGGGCATGCTACTGATCACTAGCCATTAACAGAATATCTGGCCTATTGGCTGCTACGCTGCTGACTAATCACTGCCTGACCACTGGTCTTATGATCATAAGGTCCGGACCAAAACACACACACACACACATAATGCAAATGACATAGTGTAAGGATTAGGACATCTTTTAAAAATTGAGAATGAGCGTCCGTGAGGTTAGTTAGGTGACTGGCCGGTGTTTATACCGTTTGGCCCTGTGGACTCAGTCACACAGGTGGTCCTGTGTTGTGTGTATCCCCACCATCAGGCTCCAGGCTCGCCCCACCACACCACCCCCCTTGGTTTTTGGGACGTCCCTTAGGATTCGCTTGGTCAGAGAGCCGAATCGATTCCGCCCGCTTCTCCATGCCACGCTTTACCAACCGTGTGATCCATTCAAACACACACACACACACACACACACACACACACACACACACACAAACATACACAAGTGAGTGCACACACACATCAGAAGAAATATTCTGCATAAAACGAAGACTAGTTTTGGATCCCCCCCCCCAGTGTGTCTGATATCCAATGGACAGTGAGATTGAATCCTCAGGGCTGAGGGAAGGTATCTGTGTGTATCTGCCAGAGAGAGAGAGAGAGAAAGAAAAAGAGAAAGAGAAAGAGAGAGAGAGAGAGACTTTAACAGTATTTTTTTCTCCATGCATAAACCACAGAGGGAGCAAGTGTCACATAGAAGAGAAAATACATGTGACCTATTTACAGGTCTCCTATATTGTGTGTGCGTGCGCATGCTTGTGTCTGTGTGAGGGACCGTCCCTTGAAAAAGCCTGCGGTTTCTTCACAGGATATGGTTTCTGGTGAAAAAGACACAGAGAGGAAGAGCTCTAAAGAAAGCTGCTCTTTTCTTTCTTTCTTTCTTTCTCTTCCTATCTCTCACTCATCTCTCTCTCTCTCTCTTGTTACTTCCATAAGACACATGTTATACCACTCTGTGTATGTTCAGGATGATTTATGTAGAGTTCGGATATAGTCTTCAGTTGTCTGGTAATTTATACCTGTTGATGGAAACTCTTTGATGCAGCTCAGAGTGGAAATGACTATGACTCCCAACACCTTCTATCTAATCGTCTCATCAGCAGAGGGAATAAATCACTCAGTTGTGAATTCCAACCTGACCAAATGTATGACTATACATGAAAGACGAGCAGTGTTTACCTTCCTTCATCCCGTTTCATCCACACTGGCTCATTTGCATTTTCTTTTGTCAACTTCTTGAGCTCCAAAATCAAGTTGAAGCCTTAATGCATGCACAATAGTATTTTTCCTATGCTTTTCTTTATGACTATGCTTTTCTTTATGGCTGATTCACTTTATTATCCACTCGTTTACCGTTTTATGTAGTTTATTATTTGTTGTTTAGTGTAAGAGACCTTTTCACTTTGCTTTATAGACAAACCTATGAATGAGAGCTTCACTTTCAGTGCGCCACTGAATTTTATTGATCTCTGAATTATTAGAATATGGGAACTGTCGATGCATTTTAATATTCCCTATAATGAACAAGGTGTTGTATGCATCTATCTGTCCATAACACAAGGGGTTCATATGTCAAAGACTGTGGGTTTTGGTCCCAGACATTAAAAAATTCAAGCTCATTTTTACCCCTTGATATAACTTCAAGCTGACTTCTATAGGCCGTGTCAGGAGGAGTTTGGAACTACAGGTAGTTGGTTTGGAGCAGCAGCAGCATGGAGGGTGACAGAGCTCCACATGCTGCCTGGGCCTGTCTGACTCCTGAACACTGAGGGACAGCCTCGCCACCACTCCTTCATATTTAATTGTTATGTTGAATTATTCTGGCTCACTGCCGTGTTGTGCCACCGTGAATTGGGCCGTGGAGTTTGTGAGTTTGTGTGTGTGTGTGTGTGTGTGAGAGAGAGAGTGATGTGGCAGTAGTGACTGGGTTTGCCACGAACACTGGAAGCCTGTGGGAAAGCAGAGCCATAGCAACAGAATGAATTAATGAACAGGACCTGAACGCTATGTTAAACACAATGAACAAGCTCACACACACATACACACACACACACACACACACACACACACATATGTGCGCGCACAAGCACAGGCAGTGCCAGCTGGTGGTTTCATATTCAACAGAGATAACCTGGGGATGCAGGTTGGCCAACAACTACTTCTACAACTACAAAACATCCAGCCAGCAGCACACTGTACTGCTACAACTTAATTGGTCATTATACTGAGCATCACGTTGTAAATTCTTCTGTAGGTGCTGCACTCTATTTAACCTCATGTAGACAAATCAAATTATTTTGACATATTTCACCCATGTTTCACTCAACACACTCACTCAATTCTGGCTATGACACACTTGATTAACACACAAGCTTTATCAAATACTTCAGTTGCTGTACCTCAGTCTGTCTATGCCCGCTGGGTATGCCACATAGTAATATAATGATTTCATCAGTAAAAAGCACAGCAGAACATATGTTCATGCCTGTCCCTCCGCGAGGACAGCTTAATATCTTGATGTCTTGGCTGAGCAAGTGATGTTCAGACAATAGTCTGGAGCGCCCCCCTCAGGAGGAGGAGGACACTGCAGGTGAAGAAGTCTTCACCTGGGAAAAATTCAAATAAAGCACATTTAGGAAAGGTTTTCAGTGATTATAGAGGAAAACTTAAATATATATTCATTTAATTATGCAAACTGATCGCACTCAATAAATATCATTAGACACTGTGAGCCAATTCGCTGACAACAAAGGGCGTGCAAAATACCTCTTCTCAAAAATATGTTAAAAGAATGATTTGTTGATTTGTTTTTTTTTGTATTGTATCATTTATTAAAAATAATTTTAATTGTACTGTGAATGTATTACAATTTTTTGTCTCTTCTAGAACAACCATTCATATCTTTCTGTATATTTTCTGTAGTGGTCAGAAGCTTTATTCTCCCCCAGATATAGTCCACTGGATTCAAAGGAGTAAAGGTACTACATACTTACGATGTGACATATTTAGTCAAATAAATTATTAATCTGATGCTACAGGTCATTAAACATCTGCAACATTATTTCTGATGTACTGCAGGTCTTTTGCCTTCTGGTATCACTCTGACTATGGATTCTTACTTGCTACTTTTCAAAAAGTAATTTTACCTATCTGCAATTATTGATATTGAGAGCTGCAGAAAAAAAAGCTTCAACGCTGGCGGTGATAGGAAACCCTGGGACAGTTACTGCTGGAGGTTGATGCTTCTGAACCTCTATAGATGTATAAATACTGTGAAGTTAACATTTCCATCTGAAGTCAAACGTCACTTTAAAGCTGCTGGAATATGTATATACAGGTCTGACCTTTTCTGCTCATACAGATAATAAGATGCTGTCTATGTGTGTTGCATGAACATGTAAGAGGCTCACATGCAAATCCATAGGATGACTCACATTACAAGTTGTGTCCCACAAGACATGGCATGATTAGGATTTTGTATAACGCGGTTTGATTATACAGTCAGCATAAATGCAAATTTTGGGTACTAGCCAAGGTTCTTTAACAAATGTACATTATATCTCTTTCCACATGAAGTGAAAGACACTGATAGGATTAATGAGGAGGTATAGCCCAAGCCTGGTTCAAATAAGTTGCAAAAATAGTTTTTGTGTTACCGAACAGGGCAGTGGACAGGACAACTCAGATAGCATTACGTGAATTGTCAATACACTCAACTTTTAAATAGTTCTGTGATTGTCCCAACTTTCTGCCACTCATATTGTTCTGTGGCAAAGCACACCCATCTAGAATGTAATTACGCTGAACTAAATCAGAAAAATTTTCAAATGACATTTGGTGGTGGATAAGAAGCCATAAGTGCAAAAAACCCCACTTTCAATAGTCAGCTAGCAGTTAAAGAAGGTTCAAAGCAGCAACACAAGTAACTGCCTCACTGTTCATTGACAGTATAGTTAAAAACATTTTCTTTCTCTCAGAGTACACAAAAAGCTCACTGTTAATGTGATCATTGCAATTTCTAATACACATATCACCAAAATGAAATGGGGTTTCATTTAAAACACAGACATTCTATTTGAGTCTTTTATTGTACAATATTACAATTAAATTTTGTACAAATGCGGTTAACAAAAAACAAAAAAAAATAATAACAACATGTTCCAATTCAGGCTGGAAAGAGGGATGTTTGCTGGGGGCCTGAAAAACAACAATGTCCTTGAACACTCTGCACTGAACCTGCATGCAGCGGTGGAGGGAACACAAGCTGCTGCTGCTGCTCGGAGGGAGGCCACACACACACACACACACACGGCATCTGAGGTGGGCTAGAATGGCTTCCTCTCCTCCATCCTAACTGATCTTAAAAACATGGGATGGGTAAAAGCAACAAGGTGGATATCATCAGTGCAGATGAAGATCATCTACTGAAACGGGTGCATACAAAAACCCAGTTTGTAAGTCTGTGTGTGTGTGTTGTAGTGTAGGGGTGAGGGGACTAGGGGAGTGAAGATATTGTTCGCTTGCTGTTTGGTCCAGGTCCAATGTGTTAAGAAGCCGAGGCGCAGGGTTAGAGGTCACAGGATGGAGTTTAAGAGCGGGTGTACTTCCCCCAGATGTGCAGCATGAAGACCGAGGCAATGAAGAGCAGACTCATCACCAGCACTGGCACCGGCCCACTGTCACAACAGAGAGACACCCAGATTAACACACTTAGACACACACTCGCGTGCACACACACTCACAATCCAGTCCCATCATTTGCTATAACCCCGGCATGAGCGAGAGTCTTAGTGGAGTGCCTGATTTTATTGATGAGCTTTGGAAACAAGGAGGGGCTCTCATCTCTGAAGGAGGGACTGAGTGGGGGTGGGGTGGAGGGGCGCATCGCTAAGTAGCAGCATTGCCATGCCAACCATCTTCTCCGTTGCCCCCTCCTCCCCCTGTCAGAAGGCTGTAATTGAGTTGACCTTTCAGAGTGGATCCTTTAATGAAGCTTTGAGGCCGGCGTCTAACGCAGGAACAAACACGCACTCGATATACAGCACTGTATGGCTAGTCTGCCCTCCTTCGACTGCTGGAGAAACGCACTCAATAACCTCCACAGCACCATCGATCAACCATGACCGGGAACGGCCAGAAGACGGGAGGCGTTCTCTAATATTGGGGAGGTTTTGCAGCAGAATAAAAGTTTATAAGGTTGAGGGAGTTTTTAAAATGCATGCTCACTCAACAAATTCAAATTGTGTGCGCAACATACACACACACACCTAGAAACACGCACACGTACACTCTCACACCAGGGTGATCAGCGGGGCAGAGATTATTTGTTCTACCACAGAGGCACCTAAACCCAATTTCCCGTCATTAAACATTCATATCAATCCACCTAATGAACATGAATACCCTTATTGATACTGTGTGTGTGAAAGAGAGAGTCTATCTTAGAATTAGTGAAGACTGAATATTAGTGCGTGTGTTTACGTGCACCTGCGAGTCCTTACGTTCGTGCAGGAGTGTGTGTATAACTGCTATTCTGCACTGCACTTACACTTTGAGCCCTGGCGAGTCCTCTGTGTAGAAGCGCCACATGCCCCCAGTGCCTGCCGATGCTGTGGTCCTGCCAGCGCTGCGTGTGCCGCTGCTGGTTGCTTTCCTGCGAAACACACACGTAAAACACGCCAAGTCAAAAGTATGTCAACACTGTCGAATGTCACGACTTCCATCAATAAAAGTTTTGTGTGAAGAACTATATCATATATCTGATTAAATGGTCATGGAGTTTTCTTTATTTTTTTAAAAGACCATTTTTGCCTAGAGAAAGTGAAGAGAGAGGAAAGGGGGAAGAGAGAGGGGGATCACAAGTGACAAAGGTCCTGGGCCAGATTCAAACCCAGGACATTGCGTTTACATGGTATGTGCCTTAGACCATTGAGCCGCCAGGACAGCGCAGTCAAGGTCAAGTTCATAACAACGCATTGAAATCTGTAACTGTCAAGTGCCTACTTTTGAAACCTGAGGTTTTTCCCTGTGCAAGTAGTTTCTGAAAACTAAACTTTGCAATCACTACGACTGGCAGGTTTTCCCACCAAGTCAAACCTCTAACCCTACTCAAGAGAAGCTTGATGCCAATTAATTTCTAGTGATTTCTGGAGGATCTGAGCTGGCTATTTAGAAAAAAAGAGTGGCATTATACTCTGTATTCAGAATACAACTCCCAAGTACAGTAGCTGGTGATGGCAGGGCTGAGTGATTCATGGCTAGTTCACTGGTGATGAGATTAAATGGAGGTTAATGAGGTAATGAAGAGGGTGATTGTAATAGGTAATGATGAGAGAGGTGACAGCGAGCCTCTGATTACACACTGATTAAGCCCAGAGCACAACATCTATCTGCTGCTCTAATCTCCTCGGGGCTCACAAAAATACAGCGAAGGGTTATCTGAAAATCATCAATCATTTATTACAGTATTATGTAATGAGGGGGCAGGGTCAGGCTGGGGGTATATGGATAATAATCATGGAGAGTGTCTAAAAGAGTGCACACCAGAATTGCTGGGCACCTTATCTTGCATATTTAATGTACAGTGCGCATCACTAGCCACTTTACCAAGTATAAGTACTCTTTTATTGGGAGTTACCCTTGCTGGCATATAATGACTCTTGAAAAACAATCAGACATATTTTTTTGGAGAGAATGAGTGAGAACTGTAATTGTAAAGCCATGCCTTGTTTGACCTTGTAATAGAAACCAGACCACTGTTAGCCATCATCTGGACAGACTGAAAAGAGTAGGAAGTAGAAGGGTAATCAAAAAGAACAGCTGCTTTGCACAGTTTCTCCATGGGTATCATTTAAGCTCCATCTTCTCCTATCTTAAGAGAGGTTATATGTCTGTGTACATGAGTGAATTTTGTTGAAGTAAAAGTTTGTGCGGCTGTGAGTGTATACCTCTGTCTGACTGTGGAGCCTGCTGCGCGGGGAGCCACTGTCTTGCTGGGGGAACGGCTGGAGGCCCCAACATTAGTTGCACTTGCTGCTGGTCCAGGCTGGGAGAAAGACACCAGAATTAAAACACATGCAGATAGGATTCACACTCACTCAGCCACACACTGACTCTCTCTCTCTCTTCAGTAACACACACACACACACACTCTCTCTCTCTCTCTCTCTCTCTCTCTCTCTCTCTCTCTCTCTCTCTCTCTCTCTCTCTCACACACACACACACACACACTGTCTCTCTCTCTCTCTCTTTCTCTCTCTCACACACACACACCTTAACTATTCTAATAAAGAGGGCTTAATATGATCAATTGACAACATCTGAACTGTCACGTTTGTCCCAGACACTGATGGCTATGGCCTTGGCCCATAGTATAGTTTCATTATAAAATTGGCATAGGAAACATACATAGTCTCTTTGGCTAGCAACCGTGTATATATAATTGCTTACTTAAACACTGGACCAGCTGAAAGATCTTTTGATTTGTCAGTCAATTTAACTTGCTGGAGTATAGCCACGTCTACAAATGAAGAGCTAACGTTAGCAGGCAAGCTAGCAGATAGCATAACGTTAGCTTCATTCTAACGGAATCTAAGCAGAAAGTAAGCAGGTTGGCTATGAACATACAATGCCAGATGGAGTGGGGAAACTCACCATGTTGGTTTAATGTTGCGATGCGAGTTGAATATGAAACCCTGAGCCCCTCTTCAAGCTGATGTCCACGTCAAATGAATAGTGGGCAGCCGGTGTGAATTCGTCAAAACTTGAGAAGAGAGCTCAGAAAGATGACGCTTGTCTAAAAAGGACACGACTGCAAAACAGAAGACCAATGCAGGAGACCGAGCAGAAGCCTGACGGTCTGGTCGCATTGTCTACACGGATAATTAGCTGAACACCTTATTTCACGTGTTCGTTTTTAATATTTCGTCTATAAAATATTTTTTAAAACTATTTATCCTTTTATTCTATTTAATGGAATATTTCTTGGTACTTAAATTTAAAGGCAAATGAATGACCGCTTTTGTCGTGAGGTGACGTGTCTCGCAGGAAACCTGTGCTGCTCAATGAGGAATTAGGCGCCATTGTGGTTCATACATGACGCGCGAATGGCTAGATTACAACGGAGAATTTGAGCCATCATGGCGTCCGACTGGTACAGTTTCAGAGTAATCCATGACAGCATTTCCACTAAAACACGAAACTACAGGGTAAAGACACAGCAGCATAATCACGGGTTTCCAAACTTGGACAAGGTGCATAGTCGAGATACGAAAGGTAAACGTTCAGCATTATAATTGAGCTTATAAACTCACAAGATGAAGTGTATGGAGATGTGGATGTAGCTAGTGTTCAGCTATAAAGACAGCTGTCCACCAAGTTGCTAACTACAGTACAGTTTATAAACCCAGCGACTAGGCTAGCAACCACCACCATAGCAACACTGTAAATGATAATTTAACAACCCTGCCTAAGACAAAAATCCACCTAAATCAGAATTCACATTTGCTGTGATTTTGAACAGAGTGAAAGAACAAGAGAACCACAATTCCTAACTGTAATTCCAGCAACAGGCTTTCTGGAGGTTCCCCACTGACAATGAATGGTAGAAATATTTGGGAACATCTTGACAGTACCCAGGATGATGCGCAGGAGATATAAGCACATTTTATGTTTCGGATCTATAATGAAATGAAGCTCTTGTAGGTGTAGAAGGTCATATAATTATTTTACGAGACCACAAGGACAAATTATTCTAGGTGTTTTTCAACGATGCAGTTCCAGAAAGTGTCTCTTAATGCCATCAGAGACCAGATTCTTGATTTGGAGAGTTGTTTGTTTTTATCAACATGGACCTGATTAAATGAAAAATACATTTTCTCAGAGTAATCTTACAGGCCAAGTCACCCTTTCTGTTAAACTGTTGCTAACACTACAGAATATAGGAGTGTGGGTCAGTATCACGAGTATAGCCAGCAGCCTTGTTTTTTGAACAAGAATGAAGATTATTTGCACTGTATACTTCCTGTCTCATCTTATCAACTGATAATTTGTTTATTGGTATATCATTTGGTGAGTTAATGCGTTTTTACTGTATTTCAAACCCTGTCTGCATACCAAATTTCCTGTATAGGAAAAAGACAATGCTGATAAAAATGTAGATGTAATTCGAATTGAATTGATTCCTCAAAAAAAGAAAAGCAGCACACCTCAACTTTGACGGCTCACGCTGTGTGTGTGTGTGTGTGTGTGTGTGTGTGTGTGTGTTTGTGCAGGATGGCACGGGTGGTGTTCCTCCATCCAGATCTGGGGATCGGTGGAGCGGAGCGGCTGGTGGTCGATGCTGCTGTAGCTCTGAAGTCTCGGGGATGTAGCGTCCAGATCTGGACGGCCCATCATGATCCCACACACTGCTTCTCTGAGACCCTGGACCCAGACCTGCCCGTGGTGGGTACACACACACACACACACACACACACACACACACCCCTCTGAATTGCATATATAAAACATATAATCTATAATAGTTATTTTAGGTACACACATAAAGATATATCCCAAAACCCTTATGAGGTATTGTTGCTTTCTTCAATTTTTCCCTGCATTTTTTCATGCATTTCCCTGGTAACCATACAAATATTTAAGTGCATATAACCCTGCTTTGTTCTTCTTCTGATAGGTGTGTGTGGGTGACTGGCTCCCCACCAGTGTGTGTGGCTACCTGCATGCCCTGTGTGCCTACCTGAGGATGATCTATGTGGCTCTCTACCTGGTCTTCTTCAGCGGGCTGGAGTATGATGTCATCTTCTGTGATCAGGTGAGCCGTCTGTCTGTCTGTCTGTCTCTCTCTCTGTCTGTCTGTCTGTCTGTCTGTCTGTCTCTCTCTCTGTCTGTCTGTCTGTCTGTCTGTCTCTCTCTCTGTCTGTCTGTCTGTCTGTCTGTCTCTCTGTCCATCAGCAAGGAGCTCTTGTCATCACTCTCCTTAGTTTGTTTGAGTCTGTCACTCACAGGATAACTTACATTATCAACAATGGTCTTTCTCTGTCTCTCTCTCTCTTTCTTACTCACTCACTCACTCACTCACTCACTCACTCACTCACACACACACAGTTATATCTCTCTCTTACACATAAGTACAGAGTTATATGCTCATTGTTAAATTTACATTACATTTAACTTTTTAGGCATTTGGCTGACGCTCTCATTTGGAGCGACTTACCACTAGAATGAGCCACTAGAATCAAGTTATTCACTAGAATAAGCTTCAATTCCTAGATCTACAGCATTACAAGCAACCAAAAATAAGGCTTGCAACGGTCAGGGCCATAGTGCTCTCACAATATAATAATAGATCTTTTTATAGCTATGCTTTAGACATATTATTTAGTGTTTAGGTATATTATATTTTTTATATCTTGTATTCAGATATATTGTGTAGCGTATAGCTATTTTACACATTTTTTTGTCCCTTTGGTGAAATGGGGAGAGTACTTTGGATCCGTCTCCTTTCGTTTCATCGCTCGTTCGTCTGTCTTGGTGTATGTCATGTCTGACATGTCATGACACCACTGATTGGATTTTGCCCAAACCTGTGGGAGTGATGCACCTCACCGCCGTCTTCTGGCATTTTCAAAATTCTCCTCCCTGCCTGAAGGGGTCGCCACATTGTTTGTTTGTCCATGTGGCGCGCGATACCTCAGACACCCCTGATTGGATTTGTTCAAATCCTGGGGAAATGATGCATCTCACCGCTGCACTCCAGCATTTTCAAAATTACACAGTTTGGTGCAAGTGGGGCGCTACAGTTAGAGGTCTAAACAAGGTGACATATTTGTTCCTGATTAACTGTGAGGGGGGCTACATTATTTGTGTGGGGCGACATGTTTATTGTTGCCTTGTTTATGCTCCTTTCGTTCCTCCCCAGGTGTCGGTGTGTATCCCGGTGCTGAGACTGTCCCGTCACAGGAAGAAGGTTCTGTTCTACTGTCACTTCCCAGACCAGCTGCTGACCCAGAGGAAGTCGGCCCTGAAGAAGCTTTACCGTGCTCCCATCGACTGGCTGGAGGAGCGCACCACTGGCATGGCTGATATGGTACGGGAAGGCCAAGGGGCGCAGGCTGGTTCATACAAAAGCTCATGAGATGGGTTGCATACAGGACCCAGTCGTTTCACTGTTCTCATTAAATTTAAATTTCCCATTCAGAGAAATAATAATAAACTTAATTTATATTGCACTATTCAAAATGGTGTTATAGAATGCTTAACAAGCAGTGGAACAAAAGTAAATAAAGGTCAATATGGCAAGTAATAAAAATGCCAGTCATGAATTAAAACAAGCTTAAAATAAGAATAAAACAAACAACAATAAAATAGGTGTAACCCAATTGCATAAAAGCCTGTGTATAAAAAGGAGATTTAAGAGAAGTGATTTAAAAGATGTCTCAGATTTTTCCAGCCTGAGTTCCTCAGGCAGAGCATTTTAGACCAGAGGGGCCCTGACGGCAAACGCTGTCAACTTCAGTCTGAAGTGCAGATTTGGGAACGGCCTGAGGGTCCTGCCTGAGGATTTCAGGCCGGGCTGCAGCTCATGGGGGATTAAAAGGTCTGCAGTGGAGCTAGGGGCTACACCTAACCGTGTCTTGTACGTAGTAAAATATTTAAAATCAATTTTAAAACCAACAGGCAGACAGTGTAGAGATGCTAAAAATGGGGGTAATATGATTCAGATTCAAAATTTGATTTTAAAGCCATGCTGCTGCGTTTTGCACTAGCTGCAGACAGGGAAGTGATTTCTGGCTTAAACAGCAGTAAAGACAGTTACTGAATTCTAAATGATGATCATGTATGTTGATTCAGATGCACATAGTAGGTTTATAGCACCAGACAGATAATCTCAGAGGTATATACTTAAAGGAGACGCGTGTAATAAACCATAACAATAAACTTTATTTATACAGCACTTTGTGTAACTATGTCCCACAATGCTTTACAGTACAGTACATAAAGCAGTAAATCATCAGTTTAAAGTCATTAAAAGTGAAAGAGGAGACTGTAAAAGAACAACATACATATTCTGCACAGTCCCATGGTGCATTGGTGATGATGACATATAGACCATATTAATTATTAGTTTATTTGAATATGATCTCTCTGTGGCTCACCTAGTTGATCAGCTGCTGTAATCTCTTCTATGGAGAACGGTGATGTTAGGCTGCTTGGCTTAACATAAGAAACTGAACTGTTAGCAAATATAACTTTTTGCATATTGCACACAAAGCACTGCTTATAGAACAATGTGACATTTTTTCTAAAATGCTACAGTATGTTTTGTCACGAAAATATTAAGCTATGTATATTGCCATACAAGGGGGTGGAAAAAAATAATGAAAACACCTAACAATGTACAAATATCAAGTAACTTAAAAGGGACAGAGGCACAGACTGCCTTCAGGACGACTTCCATCCTGGTTGGAATGCTGCCATACAAGTCTTGAACTGTGTGTAGTGGGATATCGGACCATTCTTCAACAGGGACAGCTTCCAGTGTTGTGTTGAGACTGTGTCACAGTCATTTTTGAGGCCATAGTTTGTGGTGTTCAGCAACTATTCTGTGTCCATCTATCCCTTTCAATGAGTTATGACTTCTAACCGCTGTTCTCTTTGCCAGTGCACTTTGTGGCATTGTTTGCATGTTGTCATGGTTTTCAAAACTGTTCCCCTTGCCGCATCAAATAATTTTTTCGTTTTTGTGGCCGATGCACTTGCAATTTTGGCACCAGCTATTTGTTCTCTTTGGAACTCTGTTAGTTGCCTCATGTTGCCTTGAAAACTCACATATAAAAGTGGTGATTGATAGACCTGTTTTTAAAGCTGATGCATACAACTAATTGACATTCAACTGGACTCTTCTGTGTAACTTCATTTGTAATTGTGATTTTCATTTACCTCAAAGTGAAAGTCCTTTTTTATATGATGTTTGCATTATTTTGTCCACCTCCAGTACAACATTGTATCGCCCTAGTCCATGCAAACCAGTAGTCGAGGAATCCAGAATTCTCTTGTCATGTGACGTCATTGAAATTTGTTTGTATACAAGAAGAGGATTGTGGGAGTTGTGAAAAATTGCAGCCAACATGAGATTTTATTTTTAAAGTTTAATTTTCACAATAATACAGTTTTTTTTTTACTTAACTACTTGCTCAACATAGAGCGACTTAAATATTTTTTACCACACCCTAATGTTGTTTGACAGTGCCCAGAGGAGTGAAATGTCTCAGCGTGACTGACTGACTTGAATTTGGCTCTTGAAGACCGCAGTGCCATTGCAGCCACACTGTGGTAAAAACTATAGTGAAATGGAATAAATCAAAATACAAGGCATACATTATTGGTAAAAGCAAGTCTATTTAACCATTAAAAAAGCAAATCTATTAAAGTGATTTTGTGAAAAGTAAAAGAAGATACTGATTTGACCAGCCAGATCTCCTCAGGCAGGTTGCTGCAAAAGCCCAGGGCCTGATGGAAAAGACCTGATGACATTTTGATTTCAGTCTAGACTTTAGATGACCAAAGACCTCAGGCTGTCATTTAACTCAAAAGGAATTAAAACATCTGTGATATACTGTATGTGAGATCCTTATGAACTAATCTCTGTCTCCTGCCTCTTAGATTTTGGTAAACAGCCAGTTCACCGCAGGGGTCTTCAGGGACACATTTCACAGTCTAGGAGGAGTCCAGACGGATGTCCTCTATCCCTCCCTGAACACCCTTACCTTTGACCAGCCGTCCAGTGAGGCGCAGGGCCTGGCGGGGCTGCTCCCTGAGGGAACCTCCTGCCTCTTCCTCTCTCTGAACCGCTACGAGCGCAAGAAGAACCTGGGCCTGGCCCTGCAGGCCCTGGCCGCCCTGAGGGGCAGCCTGGCCTCGGGCCAGACGGCAGGCGTTCACCTGGTGGTGGCGGGGGGCTATGACGACCGAGTGGCTGAGAATGTTCAACACTATACTGAACTGAAGGAGCTAGCAGCGCAGCTGGACCTGGAGGACTGTGTCACTTTCCTGCGCTCCCCGTCTGATGCGCTGAAAGTGGCGCTGCTGCGAGGCAGCGCGGCGGTGCTCTACACCCCGAGTAGAGAGCATTTTGGGATCGTTCCCGTAGAGGCCATGTACTGCTGCTGCCCCGTTATCGCGGTGAACTCCGGGGGCCCGCTGGAGAGCGTGGGGGACGGGGAGACGGGGTTCCTGTGTGAGCCCACTGCTGAGGCTTTCTCTGAGGCCATGGAGAGGCTCGTCAGGGAGCCCCAACTCCGCAGGGACATGGGACAAGCTGGGAGGAGGAGGGTACATGATAAGTTCTCCCTCCAGGCGTTCTCAGACCAGCTGCACGGGTACATCCTGAGGCTGACCCAGTGAGGCGGAGGCTGGGGCCGAGGCAGGAGACGGCCGGGATGGAGGCTGGGGTTGAGGGAACGGGGGAACTCTGAATAGAATGCACTGGTCTGAGCTTTGATCTGTTTTTTGGAGCTGCGTTATCTTCTACTGAACTGTGAGACTGACGGTGGACAAGTGGGGTGTAGGTCCATAGAGAGTGGAAGTGGGTTTCTTATAGCAGAGAATGTATGTGTATATGTGTGGGGAGGTGGTGGTATTATGAGGACTCGAAGGACAATTAATCAGCATTCCCCTGGAGGGGTTGCTTAGAGGAAAAAAGAAGGACGGAATCTCTGTACCAATTAAGAAAAGAGTAACGAGTTTACCTATCCTGTTCCTGGAAAAATACCACCCCTGTGTGTGTGTGTGTGTGAGTGTGTGTGCGTGTCTAATTGTGCATGTGTACGTGCAGCCGCCCTGCAAGCAAGGGCCTAGCAAATGAGTGTACTGAAAGGATTGATTGGTGGAATGAAATGTTTTGCACTGTGTGTATGTGTTTTGTTTTTTTCCCCCTTTCCCTCTCTACAGTAGTCTTTGTCTATGTGTGTATGGGAGAGAAGAAGAATGTAGTTACCACCTTGTGCCATCAGGCAGTGCACAGCCCCAGATCGATAAGCAGGATGCTTTCCGCTACTTCCCGTCCGCCCAGAGCTTTGTTCGCTCCTCACAATCGGAGGACATTGGTCTGTCCGTGGCTCTGCGGCTGCGTGGGGGTTATTAGCAGATGATAGAGAGTGTTTGGCTTTATTAGAGGTCTGGCTGATGGGCAGTGCGCCTGTGTCTGGGTCATTATCAATGGGGAGAATAGCAGAAGGTCATTGTGTCTGCCAGCTGGCCTCTTCAGCCCTCCTACTGTATAGACATGCTCTTATTGACATTCCTGAAGTCTTAATAAACAAGAGGACACATAGTTTCCTGACTCTTGTGTGGTTTGCTTTGTTGGTAAGTTTTTTTTGGCCTTTAATAGTGTTTGCTAAGGATTTTGTGGGTGAGAGAGGAGGCACAGAAACATTGTTAATGCTAAAGAATCCCTTGTTCTTTTCATTGAACAGATTTGATAGTGCCTCGAGTTGTTTATGGAACATTCTCAGACAATATGGCACAGGAGGCTTTGTAGCGGAGTATTTATTTTGCTCATTAACGAAGTCGGCATGATCGATGTACATAAGAGACACTACAGTAGATACTCCCAAGCTCAGATCTCTGTCTCCATCCGTTGCTGCATTATCAGATCAAATGTTTGAGTTGCACCCGTATGCTCTTCGTCCTTTTTCTTAAAGGGAATCTAGAAAAAAATAAGAAGTAATTAATTAGTGGAAAATTGAAATTAATTGGGTTCTGGTGGGTCATAGCCCTACTATTTATCACACCACACACACATTCTCTCACACAACTATTGCTGAACAAACCTGGTTGCACACAGCGTGGCCGTATCGAACGAATGTGGCGAAATGCTCACTGTTGAAGTTTAACAAGTCGTATGTGAACTCCTGGTCGAGGAAAGTGTCGCACCGATGCCTCATCAGCTCTTGTGGAGACGGACTGAGACGATGCTTGTTGTTATTGACCTTGATGCGAGTTCCCGGAGCCACTTTAATCTGCGTGATGGGCTGTCTGCGGATTTTGGTCCTCTTGAGAAGACGATTGCCAGACGAATGTTGGACCATCTGTTGAAGGAAGCTGCGCCATAGACTCTGCATCAGGTTCTCATCTGAGAATTGAGGAGAAAGATGGAAAGAAAGTGTTAGAGAAAATAAATAAAAAGTGGTACACTTCAGTTCAGTAGATCTTCATTTAGGAGAGGCAATTCACTTTAGACCACCTGATTAGTTTTATCAGCCTTAAAAAAATTATATTCTGAAATTACAAATTATACTATTACATGGCAGTATATAGTTATGATATACGCCAGGATGTTAATGACTGACTTAACTTTGTATTAATATATGGCATTAAGCATATATTTAAGTTGGCTATAAAACAAAAGTCATATAGGAATCATATTGGTAATGTCTATAAGAAAGCACAGAAATTTAGTCATGTAATCTCTGATATTACATTTCTGGCTGTCTGGCTGCACATGGAAACAGATTTAGTGCATCTGTCCATAAGAGCAAAGTGTGAGTTATTAGGTAAAGTGATATTGTCCTGTAATCAATACCTGAAGATTTCAAAGGAAAACATGATCATAAGGCAAGATAGTTATTCATCAACTTCAACCTTTAAAATGATTTTTTTTTTAGGAAATCCTATCCATGAATCACATGCCAGAGAAAGTTAGCCATTACTTCAAAAAAAAAAAAAAAAAAAGGAAAAGAAAATAACATTCATTTTTATATTACATTTCATTTTCTCACCTGCCACCCCAAAATGGATAACGTGGCCGTCTCCATCATACACTCCCCAAAGAGAAAATCCTGTCCCTGGGTAAGCAAACTCAATCAAGTCTCCAGTCTCTGCTGTGGACACATTCTTATCAATCTGGAGATAAAAAGGATATACAGTAGTTAGAAGCAGTACGCAGTATCCACATTTCCTTTTTTTTTTACCTTTTATTTGTCCAGGCAAGTCGCATAAGAACAAATTGATATTTATAATGACAGTCTGGAAAACGGCAAAAGGTCACTTGAGGAGAAGCAAATAGGGAGAAAATAAAAATAAATAATTTGAGAGGCAGACATACAACAACATAGTATAAGAAGCACGTTATTATAGCAAGACGGAGAGTAAGAGAGACAAGATTCAGCAAGCAAAGCCAAACACCAGATAGCATAAAAATACCAAGCAGCAGAGAAAATAAAAGAGCACATGTTAAAACATATTAAAAAAAAAAAACAGTATAAAAGGTGGTTTTAAAATATTTAGATTGAATAGAGTATGAAAGTATACTCTTAAGATGTCGAACCTCCCATAAGAGTCAAAGATAATTACACTTTAAATTAGAGTTGTAAGATTTTTCCTAGGTTTCCTATAGGTTTCCTAGGCAAAGTGTACGTATACCACCTCTTAAATTGGAAGAAGTTGTCAACAAACACACACACAAACACAAATTTTTGACAGAATTGTGGGCATTACTGCATCAAGACACTTTTCTGAATATATTTATGCAAATGCTCACCTGTTTTTCTGTGATTTGGGACAAAATACTGTTCCACTGTCCCAGAAGATCCATTGTCACTGAGAGCTGAAGTCCAAATACTAACTGCAGGGCATCATCAAATTATTAGAAGGCTGTAAGCAAGTTAAGTAATAGCTGAAATGCCTTCATCATTCTCAGATAGCCTTGACTGAAGACGATAGGAAGCCTAATATGTTACCTATTAATGTAATATGTGGCCTGTTATTATGTCAGGTTGGGTCAGGCAGACACTGAGTCACAACAATTCAAAAGTAAATTTCAGTAAATTATTGTGGCACGCGTTTCAATTTGTTTGAAATTTGTGGTTCAAATACACTGAGTTCTCAATTCACACTTGTCATATTGATTGGTACATTTATTCCAAGTCAGTTTCAGAAGTTGAAATGCAAACAAACCAACGACCATACCACCTGTCTTACTGGACTGCAAATGATTTGTCCCTGTAGGTCTAATTAGCACCGGCATCCTCGGTTTCATTTAGAATGATACTGATTTCTAGCATTGGACATCACACTGACAGGCCTCAGTCAAATTATACATGTAATCCCTTTTTTTATACTGTATATATTTGTCACTAATCTTGGTCCATTGATATGAGGGGTTTACATTTGTTGAACTAAATCAATTTGAGTTAAAAAAATAAATAAAACATACTCCACACATTTACTATTCAGGGTCTCTCCCAGTTGGGAATCCCTGTTTTATATTTATGACTGTGATGTTTGTTTTGCTGTGAAGGTTTTTGGCCAGTCTAACCCACACACACATTTGAAGACTATGGCAAAACGACGGTGACATTGGGGTTCTACATTATGTAGATAATACCTTACTGTGCTATAAGGTGTTAGGTTCAAAAAAACAGTGCAGAAATTGAAAAAATGTGCCAAATTTGGTGTTTCCTTCATGATCTAATGACATCTATATTGCTGTTGTCATGTGAAAAACTCAAATTTAGCTAATTTTCATGTTTTAATGTGAAGGATTACATGATTCTCTAAGATTGAGACGATGCTACGATCCATGGGCTTATGAGACCTTTTCAAACCCCCACTGGATAAACCCCAAAATGCTAAAAAAGCTAAAAACAAGGCTGTTTCTCTTAGTTCCTAAAACACTGACATTTTAGATATACAATGTTTTCACCTGACATCGACAATATAAAGATAAAATGTACATTTCTCCACTGTCTCCAAGCAAAATTCACAGAACTTAAACACACAAGCATTTAAAGAGGATTTTCCAAGATGCAGAATATTTGTGGTATATAGGGCAGGTATCAAAGTGTGTGTGTGTGTGTGTGTGTTCATGCGGTGTGCAGAGGAATTAAGAGGAGATGATGAGGAGGGCGTTACTGCAGTGATTTAGGGGCCCTGCTAGGCCAGATGATAAAAAGGCCCTGTGGAGCCTGCGAGGGAGGGAAGGGGACGCACTCGCAAATACACAGTAGAAACACCCATGAGCCTCCGCTGTACTGGTGGGATAAACGTGTCCCAATTTACTCGAGCAGGAGAGAGGTGGTGGTGTTTGAATGGACATTTCACCTTAACCAGTACTCTTCTTAGATGGTGTCTGAGGCCTCTCTCCTCTCCTCTTCTCCATCTCTTCCTCTCTTTCTAACTCTTTCATGAACCTGTCTTTACCTCGAAGTTGTGAAGGCAGAATCTCTGTCCCTTCCTTCCCCTCCACCTCCCCCCCCCCCCCTCCTCCTCTCCGTGCCCTGTGGTGGGGTGGTTATTGAGATCACCGTGTGTCTGAGTGGCGGTGATAACCGGTACCCAGGTGCCACTGGCACATGGTGTTTAATTAATTAATGAGACCGCGGGGTTGGTTTTCTAATTCCACCTAGCCAGCACCGGGGTGTGGGGGAGATAGGCGGGAAGTGGTGGGGAGATGTTTAGGTGTGTGTTTTCAGGCGAGGAAAGGAGAGATGTATGTGGGAGTGTTATGGGTGTATATCTATTTTGTTGGCAGTTTGGGAGCTGGTTTCCTTGTTAGTGGATTATTAAATATGAATGGCATATT
Organism: Centroberyx gerrardi; assembly: GCF_048128805.1. Classification (NCBI taxonomy): domain Eukaryota; kingdom Metazoa; phylum Chordata; class Actinopteri; order Beryciformes; family Berycidae; genus Centroberyx; species Centroberyx gerrardi. The sequence continues at coordinate 14,543,542 of NC_136008.1, forward strand.
TTTACCCTTGCGCCCTGACTTTTAATCACACGTTGTGATTGGATGTTAATCATGGGCTAAATGGAGCTGATGATGAGAGAAACACAGATAGTGTAAATACATCACCCTGAACCCTTCCTACTATACACTAACCAGGTCATGGACTCATTGCCCTGAAAATGGAGAAATGCACACACTTAATAACAAGCGGTAAACATAATACAAAGACTGCATGTGTTAGAGCAGTGTGTGGTGTGTGTCCTTAAGGTTTAAGTACGGTGAATTGGGTGGTGGAGGGTTAAGACTGTAAGATGCCAGTTTGTGTGCCAGTATTCTGTTTTTTATTATATTTCAGTAGGATTCTCATAGCATTTATAGCAATGCTAATGCAAGCCAAATCATTTCATCTCATTTCTTTCTCCCACATCCTTCCATTTATTTTGAGAAGCTGAAGGGTAAGAATAAGAAATAAATAAAAGTGTTCAGATTTATCAGAAATGGCTTAGTTCACCTTTGACTAACACTAATCTAACAGGAAACTACCGACAATTTATCAAAGACAAACACAGTCAAACACACAGAAATTACATTTTTTAGATGTCCTGAACGATGTTTTGGTTAGTGATTAATAGAATAGGCTTCTAAAAAAAAATCGGAATTTCTCTGATTTCCTCAAATTTCTCTGATGAATAAGTATGCAACCATCTACATATGATAAAACCCCACATAAGATTATTTCTTGCTTCCAGTGTTGTCACTTGCTGTGACACAGGAGGAGTTTTACAGTAAAGGGTTAACGCAGAGAGAAGAAAGAGCCTCCCTGGTCATGAATGATAGAATATGCCTAAACAGTAGCAAATCTGCATTTGTATTCAAAGCTCATCTTTAAGAGCTGTTTTACATGGAACATGTTAGCAAATTATGTATTTCAGACTTTACTGCTTCCATAAACTATTCAAATATATTAGCATATACCTCGTAAATGTTAACACTGCGGAGCTCTCGTTCTCTCTCTCTCTGCCTCTCTCGCTCATAGGCAAACAGTCTTAGAAGCCGATAGCACAGAGGGAAGGAATGATTTACTAAAGCTATATAAAACTCTATTCTCTGTGGGAGATTACAATAAAACTTCTATAATCTCTGATAGTGGAATATTATAGATAGCCTCTATAAAACTCTGTTTATGGCCCAGGAAAGAGAAGCATTATGACTTGTTCTACCCTGTGCACTGTGGTTTAAAACACCTTATAGCTTAGAGATAAAAGAGTCCATAGCTTTGAGATGCTGAAGGATGCACATCAGCTAATTTACAGTAGGTTTATCAAGGTTTATCAGTAAAAATGGTAGTGAAATGTCTCAAATAGTAAGTTATATAGAAATGGCTACCAATCAGATGAACACAAGATAGAGGTAAGAGAAAACAAAAGTTGGCTGCACACCCAGAGCTCTGATGCAAAAATATGTAACTTATTGAGAAGATAAAAGTTATCAGAGAGTGTCAGAGTGTTCTTCCAACTTCTATTTTTAAAATTTCATTTCCGCTAAAAGTCCCACATGGATTTTCTCATGTGTAAATGTTATTTGATACTGTCAGATTGATACCTGGTCATCATTTCTCTCGCTCCTTTACTACTGTAGTGAAGCTTGTGGTTCCACTGCTGCACCAGAACAGGCTGCATGACACAAACACACACACACACACACACACACACACACACACACACACACACACACACACACACACAGATATCCTGGCTCCCCGGTTGCTCTTCCTGGAGCAGCAGGGGGATGCAGGAGAGGAAGGAGGGAGGAGAGGGAAGAGAAAGGAAGAGGCGACGGGAGAACAGACCTCCCATTGAACCTGGCTTGCTTCCAGCCCTCATTCACCCAGTAATCAGCTGCGAGTCAGTCAGTCATACTGGCGCAAAACACACACATTAACATTTGAGTGCACAGTACACAGGCGCAAGCATGCACAACGCACACTGTCATCACACACACACACACACACACACACACACACAGGCGCAACTCAGTACCCTGGTTGTGTCTGCTACACTCTCACCAGCTGCATTGTTCAGATTTCCTTGCCAAGCGTTTCCCCTGGTAGGAGTGTTTATTTACAGACATTGGCCTGGGGGGGTGCGCTTGGTGGTGGTGCGTTTGGTGGAGGTGCGTTTGGTGGTGGTCTGCGGCACCGGCAGGCTGGCTGGGTCTGGCTCTGGGCTACTACAGGCAGGGGTCTTTAATGATGAGGGTGGAGGGTAGCGGGCAGGGGGGCGTTTGTTGGGTGTGTGTGTGTGTGTGTGGGGGCAGAGGTACTGAGGTGTGGTGGGGGGGGGGGGGGGGGGGGGGGATCAAGGAGAGAGGGAGGCTGGCTTGTTAGGCTCTGATCAAGGGGCACCATCGCCCACCTATGGCCCAGAGGGATCTCTCAGCCCGTGGGCACGATGCCACGACGCAGCACAGAAGCTGAGCAGACCCCCACACAGCTGGGGAGGAGAACCTCAGGTGATTACACTCACAGGGGTGAACGTCAATCACACCGCCTGCGTGAATGTGTGTGTGTCTGCATACATCTGTGAGACAATGCCCCTCTGGTGTCTATGCAAGTATGCTTTTATGTATAACTATGCGCACACTTATTGTGCATGTGTGTGTGTGTGTGTGTGTGTGTGTGTGTGTGTGCCCACTGCCCAGTGATGGCCTGTTAGATTGAGCTGTCAGTCGGCAGGCAGCAGATGAAGATTAATGGAGCACACAAACAATAAGAGGCTGGCAATGATCATAAATATGCTAATGACCATTATCAATACACACACACTGACACAGATAGGGGGATGAGTGAATGGCTGTGTGTGTATGCGTGTGTGTGCATGTGTGTTTGTGTGTGCGTGCGCATGTAGGGAAGATTTGAGGTAGGAGGTGATTCAGGTTAGTGAGTTAAATCATCCTCCCTCCCCCCGAGACACTCGCCCCACATGCATTCACACACACACACACACACACACACACACACACACACACATATATTTTCAGACCGCCAATGTGCTGGCTGACTGATGGACTGGAGAGACGGCTGTCCCATGTGTTATGTTTGGGTTGTGGCGGTGGGCTACAAGAGGGAGGGGGGCTCATTGAGTAGAGGACATGATTGGTGTCACATTAAAGTGTGTTTATTTAGTGTGTGTGTATGTGTGTGTGTGTGTGTGAGAAGGGCAGTGGATAGCGATGTCTGTGCCAAGGCTCTGATTAAGACTACAGGTTCAGCTAATGGCACAATGAGAGGCTGATGAAGAGAGGGAGAGATGCTGAAAAAACAGGGAGAGAGGGACATAAAAGGGATAGATAGACAGATCTATTCACTATACTGATGATGGGCTCTTTGTTGTCTCATCCCATTCTGCGGTCTCTGGGGTTCTTCCACTCTCTATAGCCTACACTCGTTTTTATAATGAAAAGTCTCTTTCTTTATCATGTGTACTCTCTCTTTTTCTCTCCTCTCTCTCTTTCTCTCCTCTCTCTCTCTGTCTCAACCCCCCCTCTTTGTCTCTCACAGCCCATCTGGGTCACAGAGCACAAAAGAGCAGTATGGGGCCCAAACTGAAACCTGGTTGTCCACTTCATCACCTGAGCACACACACTTCCTTTTCTCCACCTACTTTTCAGCCCCAGTCTTCTCCTCTCCTGCCTCCTGCTCACCCCTCTCCGCTGCACTGGGGTCTGCAAAGTCTGCTGGGAAATGATAGGGGCTCATGGGGCTCCCTGACCTTCCTTGTCCTTTAAACACACATACACACATGCACTCGTGCAGTTACACATATACACACGCACACACCATCCGCCCGATGCTGATGGAAAGTGTAATTTGTGTGTGTGTGTGTGTGTGTGTGTGTGTGGCATGGTGGGGATGGATGGAGCGTGTAAAGTAGACATAGGGAAGTGGTTATGATTGGGGCTAATGAGCTCACAGGGGACTCGGGGATAGAGGAGGCTGGCCAATCGCAGGCCTGCCTCAGATACACCTCTCTGGAGGGTCCCTGCTGGGCCGAGGCCCTCGTGTCCTCGGGGAATCTGTTTGTGTGCATGTGTGTGTGTGTGTGTGTGTCTGGATAGTTCCTCTTTGAAAGCCCTATAGTCCCTGTGGTCATTATACACTCATTCTGCTGAGCTGGTTATTATTGTGCTCCATGGACAGGGGTAGTTAACCATTTAGATGTTGAATCACATTGGTCATTAAGTCAAGGTCACTGCTAACTGGTACGACACAGAGGGACTAGCTTGTTTTTGGAGTGTTATTGAGCATAATAAGCTGTTCTTGGAAGTCAAGCGGAGCAAACTGATAGAAACTAGGTAACAATTGGTAAGGTTGCATCAGTGGAAAGTGTGGGAGTGTGTGAACAGGTGTGTGTGTGTCAGTGTGTCATTCTCTCTGAGACAGTGTGTGTCTCATTACCATGCATAGTGTGTCAGTGTTGTCCGGGAGGCTGAGCCTCGGCGCGGTGCTCCAGAGGAGAGTTATAGATTACTGGCTGGAGCAGGCAGGGGCCAGGGGAGCCGCTGCAGCCCAGACCCAGGCACTGTAGGCTGGGCACGGCTCTCAGCTCATCAGCCTGTCTCTTGAGGCTGTGGAGCTTAACCTGGAGCAAGGCTCTGATTAACCAGACTAATGACGGAGCAGCCCCCAGCTCCCACTGCCCAACACCATAATCACTGCTTAAGGCCCTGGCCAGTCTGTGTGTCTATATGGGGAGGGAGACAGCGGTGTCACAGCTTAATGGATAAGTCTACCGACGACAGGCATTTTAAGTCAGCTGTCAATACGAGCTTTGGAGTCATTCACATGGCAGAAGACCAATGTATGAGATACTGAAAGGAGATAAAATGAATTACACATAAATTCACACGTGACGTCATGTTTTTCTGTTGTCGGTGTGTGTACATGTGCGTGTGGTTGCATGCGAGTGCGTGCCTCTCTGTGTGTGTGTCTGTCTGCGTTCGCAGCCACAACAGTTGGACGTGTTTAATGAGTGCTGATCGACGTCTCATCTGTGCCTCCTTATCTCTACAGCAAACATCTCATCAACACAATGGAACCTTTCAACCTTCGGTACACACGGAGACCCCAACAGACACACTGTACACACCCAGCGATGTATGCAAATACTGAAAAGACAGACATGCTTTTGTTCATAGCCCACTTTTGCGAAGCTCATGACTGAAGAGGAATTACTCAATAAGTGTAATAAGCATATATACCTGTAGAGGTGTGTGTCTTAGTGTTTGTGTGTGTGTGTGCAGGTGTGGGGGAGGGGAGGGGTGGGAGTGCATTTGCACAGGAGACAGAAGACTGTGCCAATAGCGCTTAGTCTTCTCTGTGAGTAAAGTGATTTCTGACGGCTCCTAAATGAAGCCTTGGGGGTGGGGAGCCCTACAGTTAGATCGCAGACCACAGGCACGCTTTATGACTCTGTGTGCCGTTTGTTTGAGTGTGTGTGTGTGTGTGTGTGTGTGTGTACGAGTGTGAGAGTGTGTGGGTGTTAGAGGCAGAGGTAATAGCTTGGTGTTATGAGTGGGCTTGAGTCGATAAGTGATCTCGCTACTCTCCGACAGAGAATGAGTTGGGGGGGTGGCCAACATAGAGTTTAGATGCCAGACACTTCGAAAGACAAAACAAGAGATTCACTCCTTCGGCTCACGAGGGACTCAAACCTGTAATTCTGGCACTGACACCTCCGCAGCTCCTCTAAGTAGATAAGCAATGAATGAACCAGCAAAGCGTATAGGGGACTGCAACGAGATAGAGAGAGAGAGGAGAGAACAAAAGAAAACGAGGAGAGGTGAGATATTTAGCTATAGAGGAGATATACAGGCAGAGAGGAGGCGGCAGACCTGGAGTAAGGTGACAGAAATATGTCAAGAAGGAGAGGAGAGGCATTGGCTGAGCAGATATGAATACGCAGGACTGATGTTCGATTGGTCAGTTTTCACTACAGTCTTCAGGGGCCGTTATTGACTGACAGCTCTTACTAAGCCGTCCACATCGCCGCTGATCCCCCATAACATCCAGGGCTTACCGTGTGTGTCTGGGTGTGTGTGCATATTTGCGTGTGAGTTTGTGGCTGGATGTGCACTGGGCAAACATCTGTGTGTATTAGTGTGTGCGTGTGTGTGAGTGTGTGCGCGTTCAGTTACGCCTTTACAAGTTTTGGTTGATGGCTAAGCAGAAGACAGATCCAAACATGCACTCATAGCAGCTGTTTCTGAATGGATCCAGCGGCCATTGTTCTCCTGTCACTAACTCGTCTCCCAGACCCAGGAGACACACCGCTGACATTTAGCAGACACCCCCCTCCCCCCCCCTCCCCCCTCCCCCTCTTCTCTCCCACCATCCCCTTCCTCTCTCCTGCCTCATTCTCTCTCTCCTACTGCTGCCATCAGTCCCTCGCTCATTCTCTCTTTCTGTCACTCTATCTCTCTCTGGCATGATGTGTGGGGACAGATGTGTGTATGTGTGTGTGTGTGTGTGTGTGTGTGTGTGTGTGTGTGTGCGCGTGTGTGCGTGTGTGTGTGTGTGACTGTGTGACAGAGAGAATGTTTGTGTTAATGAGTGGCCCTTTAAGGCTATTAAGATAAGATAGGTACGCCCAGAGTCCCTCATTACCCAGCATGCATTGCCCCCTACACCGAATGGTAATTGGGAAGGAGAGAGAGAGAGAGAGAGAGAGAGAGAGAGAGGACTGTGGTAGAGGTGGGAATAATAGGAGGATAAACGGGGGATAATTGGGCGGATCGGGAATGAGAGGAGCAATTGATCAGGTTGATTTGTGTCTGCTGAGAGAGACACGCTGAAGAGAGGAGGGGTTAAAGGTCACACACCCTCACACGTACACACACACACGCACGCACACACACACACACGCACGCATGCATGCATGAGTGGACAGACTCAAACACCTAGACACAGTCCCACATATAAACACATGCAAACACAAACACACACAAACTTGGACATGTACAGATGCAGGAATATGCATGAAAAGTGATCAAATGTTCTACATTTATACTATTAGAAGTATCATTGTTGTATAATTTTCCATTACAGATTTGTGTTTTGGCTTTTGTGCAGTCGTTTAGGTTGTTTGGTTGTGCATGTAATCATGCACGTCAGTCAGACTTTAATATCTTAGACAGTCATTCTTACAGTCTGTTTACGCCTCTAGTCTCTGTTTCACATTGTGTCACACCAGCATCACCTACAGGCTACAGAGATGAACAACACCGTCTCCCTGACTTTCTCAAGCCTCCCACACCTGCTGTCCCTGCTACAAACCGTCATTAGCACCTTTGGTACATATGAGTCAAATAGTCAGCAAAAATAAATAATGCGAGCAATTTGTTATATTCTGTGTATAGAAAATGTAACCAAAATCAGACATTATAGACATAAACATAGACAAAATTAGACCATTAGATCATAACCTTGAGCAAAAAAATAGGGTTGTTTACTCTTGGCACTTTTTGTTGCAAAACTAATTAAAGTAAAAAAATTAAGTAATATTAGGTATTATTCACTTCCAGGGATCTGGGTGTCACTGCTTCTAGTATGACTCATCTATACAAGACTCACGGTGGTGTATATTCATTTGAGATGTTCTGTTAAGCTTCTAAGCAAGCTTTTACATTTTTTCTTTGTTATGTTTACTCTGGGATAGTGTCTATAGACTATGTGGATTGACACATGAATTATCTAAGTACTGAGCAAAAAAAAGAAAGATGATGACTGGAGCACACAGATCAATTAATGCCTTTATTGTAGTGCAAAAATACGTATTTCACTTACTGCATCTTCATGAAACAGAGGACAGGGAGGCATTAGCAAATCTGAGATAGCTTGTTTCAATCAAGTCCACTGGTGGACAGAAAAGGGGCAATGCAACAACTTACGCAATGGCTAGAGATGCCACAAATTCTCTCAGGTTATCTAAAAAATAACCATATATACAAGCAGAAGAAGTGTGCGTTACATCTAAATCACTGAATATTTGTAGTAGGCTCAAAAGCCAGACAATCTCAGCTAATAATCAACCATATTTCTGAACTACAGAGAGAAAAATATTGTTATCATGACACATTGGTTGTAGGCTACTAAGGTAGATGGAGCTTCAATCAGCTATCACCCAATAAAGTCAAAACTTGGAATTTGCCTAATCACAGAAACAGCAGACATTACTGTACAACTGTACAATTGTCCACCATGCAGTCACATATATATTCAGATTCCAGAGTAAAGGAAAAAAAAGTTAATGACACCTCCAGTGAACATATTGCACTCCACCAGTTGCAACGTGCTTGTGTTTTCTGTAATAAAATGTTATAAAAATGAAATAGATGGTAAGCAGAGACTCTTCAAACCGACCTGAGCTGAAAGTTCAAACAGTGGATTTATATCACCATCAAGTGGCAGGTTTGTGTACAACCAGGGGGAGAGACAGGAAGGATGGAGTTACAGTCAAAGGATTTGAATGAGGATGTTCAGAGGATTTTTTGACAAGATTTACCCTGTTGGCCAGTTGAAACAATCCATATCTATCCATGTCCATCTTGGATATACACACGTCTGCCTACATATATGAATATCTTCAGAAGGTCAGAAGGCAGGGTTGCCTGCACTGTAGTGCCTCTGAAACAGTTTGGGGGTGCGTGCCTGACTCAAGGGCACTGGGGCAGTGATGTTGGGCTGTAGATGTAACTCCAGCCATCTTCCAGTCACCAGCTCACAGCCTGTATACACCCTGCTCCATCCAAGATCTGACACCCTTGATCCACGTTTAATCAGTTTTTCTTAGTAATTGCCTTCTCCACATCCTACTTCTTTGTGTTCATTCATTCACCTAGACTCGGTCTGTAACCATCCTCCTGTCTGTGTCTGTATGACCTGATCTGATCCTTTGCCTCCACCACCATTCCCATAGCTCTCCCTCTCTTCCCTTCCACCTCTCATTTCAATGCTTCTGCTCGGGTAGACCTGCACAGGTTGGTTTTATGGGTGACACAAACTGGGCAGCTGCATTACCAAACATGGAGGAACATGGAATGGGTGGATATGGAGGATTAATCTCGGAAGAATTGCGTGATATTGATTTGAAAACACCTCTACAATGGCAGTGTAGGGACACAATTGCCCCAATTGATTGATCCTGTTAACTGCACGTAGCGGTTCCCCATTGGACGTTACAGCGAGTGACTGAGGAGGGAGAAGAGCGCCCGGACGAAACCATTCACCCGGCCAATGCTCCGACTGAAATCTGTCAAGATTAATGAGCACTGAAGGCATCTCGATTCAGATTTCCACGAGGATTAGGCGTGTAGCCAAAATAGATGGGTAAAATTACGAATCTGGCTAATTTGCGTTTGGATTAACCTCCTAATCGGACGGTCAACGGCACTGAATCCCCCCGCATCCTCCGGTTCACTGCGAACAAACAGGCGACCAAAAAGGCAAACAAGCAATTACGATGCGAAGATGATTTGGTGACGCGATGGGTGCCTACGAAGATACCGAAATCCAACCAATAATGACGATTCGGTTTGATTTAAGGTTAGTTTAGACGTTTTTATCGCTCCCTTTTTATTGGCCATGATTTCCCTGCGGAGGCTGGTCCAGTTGTTGGTGCTGCTGATCCAGAGCGGGAGGTGGGGGGTCGCGCCGAGCCCCACCGACGAGGGAGCTCTCCGGGCCGGCCACGGAGAGCACGGAGAGCCGGGACACAAGGAGCCGCACAAGGACTCGTACAGCACCTTCGCGTCCGAGTTCCTGGAGTCCAGATATCTGTCAGATGATGGTAAGGGTAAGGGTCTTATTCCGGATTGAAGAGGCTAGTTCAATGAACTAAGATTTCTCTGTTTGTTGCATTGGTAGATTTTGTTTACATGTCGTGCATACTACATAACTACCGAAATATAGGCTATACTGGGACTCTATCTGTACATATGCTCTATTTATGGTGCGTTGCTCTGCATCCGACCTAACCCCGTTACACAGGGCCTTTCAGCACCCAGGCCAGCTCCCTGCTAGCAGCTGGCCCCGCTCTCTCTCTCTCTCGCACACACACACACACACACTGCAGATGGCCTCCCTCTAGTTGTCCCTCTGACCATCTTGAATACAAGCTTTGTTTGCTTTAACACGGTGAGTTTGTTCGTGTGTAACCTTCTAAGTGCCCATTTTGTATTTTGCAGGTTATCCGTTCCCCACCGCCCCACCAGTGGATCCCTTTGCTAAGATCAAAGTCAGTGACTGTGGAATAACCAAGGGCTGCATCAGGTTAGAAAAAGGATATATCTGTGCTCCCTCTCTCTCTCTCTCTCTCTCTCTCTCTCTCTCTCTCCCTCTGAAAACAGGGCTCCCATCCAGTCATATTCCTCGGGGCTCCTGGCCTCACATGAGAGAACTGGAGCAGAGCAGGCACACTCCACTGTCTTGTCTTTGTGCTTTGAAACCTGAATGAAACTCATTTGAATAGCTTTTTTCTTTGGTTCCTTTACTATTACTGTATTCTCAACGTTGTCAACCAGTTTCCATGTTCTCCCACTGAGCTCTGTTTTGTAGTGCCACCCTTGAGAGTGAAAACTGGACCGTATGACTTTAAAGAGTGCTCATGTTTGTCTGTGTCCAGGTATGGGAAGCCAGGGTGTGATGCGGAGACATGCGACTACTTTCTGAGTTATCGTCGCATTGGGACAGACGTGGAGTATGAGATGAGTGCAGACACAGACGGCTGGGTGGCCGTGGGTTTCTCCTCTGACAAGAAGATGGTGAGCAGCTGCAGCACCTCCGTGACTGGCTGCTCTATTAAAAAGGCTGTGTCATCTTAATGCATCCCTGTGTCTAGTTTAGGACAACACACATTTGTGTTACTTTTCAGTACAACTGATGTTAACATTTTGTTGTATCAACATTGGTTAACATAGGTTGTGCTGGTAAGTAACACAAATTTGTGTTGTCCAAAACCAGACTCAAGTGTTGAAAATGATACACCCTTTTTAAGAGCCTGAGTCTACTATGAGAACAAGTGATTCAAATGATCAAAACTATTCCTTAATTCTTAATTCTTAATTCAAAACAAGATGTCCACTGTTTAAAAAATGTGAAACATGTTCTTACTTATTCTTACATATTCTTACATATTCTTACTTCCATGCCTTTGTTGGCATGGAAGTAAAAAGCTTCATGTAAAACATTTTTAATGAAACAATCCAGAATTTATTTGACCTCATAATATTTGGGTATCTTTACATACTTTATGTTCTCAAAGAGTTTGACTTGTGGATGGAACATAATCCTTTAGGACCTTTCTTAACCTCTCACTATTTATAAACAAATGTTTTACAGCTTCAAAATACATACTCAACACTCACAACTCATACCTAGCTGTCCTGAACCACCAGTCCTTTTATCAAAACCTCAGACAATCAATTTTTGAGTGAAAAAATGTCTTCAGTCCAATAAATCAAGTAAATAAAGCCAGTGATAAGGCTACAGCTTCAGCAGCAGACATCAGGGCTTTAAGTAATTTGCTGTCTTGGCCTTTGTGTACAAAATGATATAATCATCTCTGACACAATTATCTATATATTTTGGAAGTATTGAGTAATGCATACCTGCTTATTCCTCAGGGGGGAGACGATGTGATGGGCTGCGTCCACGATGATAACGGACGTGTGCGGATCCATCACTTCTACAACGTCGGCCAGTGGGCCAAGGAGATCAAGAGGAACCCGGCCCGGGACGAGGAGGGCATTTTTGAGAGCAACCGGGTGACCTGCCGCTTCAAGCGCCCGTTGTACGTCCCCAGAGAGGAAACGCTCGTGGACTTACACCTGTCATGGTACTACCTGTTTGCCTGGGGACCCGCCATACAGGGTGAGTGTTTGTCTCAGCATCTGTTCCACTCTCTAGAGTTCTCTCCCTTTTTTCTGCCCCCTTTCCTCTCATCTTACATCATCGCACCTTTGCCAACAGGCTCCATCACGAGGCACGACATCGACGCTCCGCCAGTCAGCGACCACATGATCAGTATTTACAAGTACGAGGACATCTTCATGCCTTCCACAGCCTACCAGACCTTCAACTCTCCCTTCTGCCTACTGCTCATTGTAGCCCTCACCTTCTACCTACTGATGGGAACGCCCTAACACGGCACCGGAGAACGCAGGGTCGAGAAGAGAACAAGAGGGAAGAACAAGCAATAAAATAATTTGCCATTTTTGTCCGATGCCACACCCTGAGTCAAGTGTGCGCTTTGCACAGAAAGACACTGTATTAGATAGATTAAACAACATAGAGAGCATATATATTCAGTATACTGAACTCATATGGAGATCTTGACAAATTCTTGAGCATATATCGTAGTGTTATCATGAAAAGCTAACTTTGTGCCTGGTCCATAGCCTCAGTACATTCAAATATTAGATCTGATAAAAGAGTAGTATTATAGTTTAAGATAGGCCAATGATTTTGAGTATTTATGATAGCATAAAAGTATTAACTAGGAAAATATGAGCACTACGCATATGCCAATAAGTAACTCTCACAGCTCTTTAAAATGCCGCATGCACTGGGAAATCACTACTGAGAACAGTAAAGCACCTGAAGATGTGAAAAACCTTTGAACACCACACCAGGTGAAAAGAAGACAGCGCTTCACACTGGACTGGACTGAAAGACAGTTTTCTTTTTCCACAGGACAGCTCAAAGGAACCGAGGAGCTCAGCTCACAGCCTTTTGCACACACCGTCCTTTTCTTGTGCTCTGTCATGTTCATGGACATTATCCTCCGCAAATATGTTTTTGAAAACAAAGATATTATAATAGAGGAATTGGTTCATTCAATAGTTCATACTATCAAAGAATAATACTGTATATCCAAAGTTTTAGTGACTGCCTGCCTGTATTATTTGTATTGCTTTGACTATGTAAAAGATTCCCACTAACTTTGTCTAATGTTCATGTTTGACACCCAAATGTGAAGGCTGGGCTCCATGTCACTTTTGCATAAATTCTTTTTGACGGTTTGACTTATTTCAATTCCATTGGCTGTTGGGGTTTGTTTAACAGTACTGTGGCACTCTGTCTGTGTGTGTGTGTGTGTGTGTGTGTGTGTGTGTATGTTGAATGATTAGTATAGCCTACTGAAGCAATAACACACTGAATAGGAGCATAAACCATGATGACATGACATTTTGTTTGAACTAATTTTTCCCCAGGTTGTTATTGTAGCCTTTTGATCTGAAATAATATTACTGAAAGTGAACGGATACTACACTGTTCACATAATTCATGTTAAGATGCCTCCCATTGAAACCATGCCTGTGTTTATTATCAATAAAACAGACTGTATCAAGAAAAAACTTTTACATCGGGTAGTCATTTCACGGAAGACAGCTCTGCCAGTTAAACAGTTTTAATAGAATGAATTACATTTTATAGCCCCGTCCAGAAAAAAAACATAACAAAGAAATAATTCTTATGTTAGCAAAATGTGACAGTGTTCAGCGCATTCATTTACACTACATTACCCATCGTGCCTCTGGACGGGTTCGTCAGCATTACGTCATATGTTTTCCCCCCTCACGCGGTGGGATCGCTCCCCAGGACGACGGAGCGCGAGGCGGAATCGGGGAAGATGGCAGACGAGGAGGACGCGGGGCCGGAGGCTGCCCCTGTGTCTCCCCCGGAGAGCCCGCACACTGTCCGGCCGCACTACGTCTCCTTCTCCGAGAGCGTCCAGCCAGCTGTGGGCATGATGAGCCAACTGCTTACCCAGCCTTCCTCCCTAAAATTTGACAAGAACATCAAACAGGCCTTCTACAACACCGGGGCGATGATCTTCGTCGCTATCTGTTGCGGAGCGACTGTTCTAGTTTACTTTATCCTGGAGGCCTTCCTCCGCCCGCTGCTTTGGGCGGTGCTTTGCGGCACTTTCCTCCACCCGTTCAAATACTCCCTAGCCCGGCTCGGCCGCTCCTGGCTCAGCGGCCTCCAGGACACCGGGACGCCCATCTTGGTGGGGACCCTGCTAGTTCCGGTGTGGTGTGTGAACCACGGGGTGGAGGCGATGGGCAGGCTGGTCTTGGAGAGGCTCACGGTGCTGCTGGTGATCGGGGCCGGCGCGCCGCTGCTCTACTTTCTCTACCTGTTCTGGAGTGTTATCGGTATGCAGGTGATCCTCGAGCACGTCTGTGGGATCATCGGGGCCGCGCTTGACTGCTTCCACACTGTGTGGGTGAGTGAATGGGCAGTGGCAGCTGGGCACGCCCCCGCTGTAATGACAACGGCTTATTGTGTCACTCAGCATAAGACACTGTGCCACTGGGTGGGCGAGGTGAGCCGTGATGTGGGTCAGCCCAAACATGCTCTAAATGATTCTGATGTCCTAAAAGTCATGTGGACTGACTTTCAACTGTCAACTACTTGAATTACATTTCCTAGAACAAGAGCCCTTCAATTCTGTTAACCTCAGTGCAGAAAGTATTTTTCTAAGAATATGCATTAGCTGGTATGTGAGCTTATCTCATTTCCTGCCGTTTCAGCATCTGATCAATAGCTTATTATTACAAAACAGCTCCAGGGATCTGAGTGGGTTAAGTACAGCCATGCTTTGACGAGAGGCTAATCACATTAAATGTTCCTCCCCAGAAAGCCGGTCATCTCTAAATGCAGAAGTAGACTGAAGCATGGCCCTTGTCCATAAATAGCATGGAGGACGCGCTGTATTAAATTACATATAAAGACGTCTTTGTGTGCAGCAGAACCTGCAAAGGCCTTGGTGGTGAACACTTGATTGCACACTGGGGCATCACATTACATGACTTTATTACCCAGCAGTTTGACTGAGGCTGTTGTGCTGAATATATGACAGATTGTAGACAGTTAATATTGACTAACAGGCTTCCTACCCAGGTCTGGAAAGCCTGGAAAAGTATGAAAAATCAATTTGATAATTACTATCGACTACTAAAACTGTCAAGGTTTTGGAAGTGTACAAAAAGTCTGGAGAAATCTGGAACATTCTGTCCTGATAACACTTGACGCGTAAAGATTTTATGTAGTTGCCAACACACTGTCATTTGACTGATGGTGATTATTATTGTTGTGAAGAATCATGTTCAGCTATAGACTGATATGGGCTTGTTATTTTACCCAGCCACTATCAGCATACACCATAATGACTATTAACCAAATTCTTTAACCCAGTCCAGAAAAATTCAAGTCTGGAAAAAAATAAAGAATTTTGAAATGAAATATGTGCAGGAACCCTGGACTTTTCAACATCCCCCCTTATCCTAGTATACATCATCATATCTCATTCCCTTTTTATCATTGTGTCACTCTCTCACTTCTCTCTCCCTCGCTCCAGGTGTGCACAGCGGTGGTGGGCTACATGCTGGCAGTAGCCTTCAAGTGGAGCCCCAGTACTGAGCACTACCTGAGGGCTCTGTCTGTTCCTGTCTGGGCCGTCCTGCTCTTCTACCTGGGTGAGTGGGGAGGGGTGAGGAGAGGTGTGGAGAGGTGTGGAGGCCTCGAGAGCCTGCTGAGACAAGCTGGTTGGAGGGAGGCATGCCGGCAATTCATAGTTTTATCTAGACTCTCCCTTTTTGACCCTGGAAGGGTTTCTTCAAATCATGTCTAAATCGCTACAGCAGGTAGCTGCAAGCACCAAAGTTAAATGTAAAATGTTTTTCTAGCTATGATAAGGCCAAAGTTCCAGAAGTCCATCGGGCAGAGTACTCACACACACACATACTCACACACACACACACACACACGCGCACACACACACTCACTCACACTGAGTTATATGGCCAGATGAGGCAGTCTCCAGTATTTATAGTATGCTTGAGGCGTGCCGAGAGGAGGTGTTAACCTTCAGGCCTCAAATGTTAAATGTGACTGAGAGCTATTACGAATCTAGGCAGACCGCTCAAGAGGGGGGGCAGAGGAGAGCCAGGGGATTCAGTCCACATGGCTGCAGGAAGGTCTGAGGAAATGTTCTGTCCCTCTGTTTTTAGTGTCTCTGACCGGCTCGTGGAGAGTGCCCATATTTGTGGTTGTGGTTATACTCCTCATCGTGGGCTCCCAAGAGAAACCACCGGTCCCTGGCAAAGGTGAGGATGTATGGGCATACACACACACACACACACACACACACACACACACACACATTTAGATTTACCACAGTAAGAACCCTTTACTCCCTGTCAACCACACATACATAAATATGGTAGGAAGAGTGAGTGGCCAAAAGTACAAGAGGGTTAGTAAGCCCATTGATAATTAACTATAATGAACTACGACAGGAAAGAGTCGTTGTTGGCCAGATCCTGCCAGCTAACATCCTTCTTCAAACACAGCAGTGGAAAAGTACAGCTAATGGCCTTTATTCTAATTTGGCTACCCGTGTCCTCAAGCTTACACAGCACTTATCTTATATTAAGTTATATCTTGCCTCAATGTCAGCCCAGAAGGGTTACCTCATTCAGAAGTGGCCTGAGGTGGCCAGTCTGTCCCTGGGACAGTGGACTTGGGCCGGGGCCATCAGAGTATGGGAAGACCCTGTGGGGAGTGTGGAAGCCTTAAACAGCAGAATGAAAAGGAAGAACTCTTTCTTTTGCCTGATAATTTGCATTCACACACAGATGCACACAAACTTGGTGTGGTGTTTTTTTGCTTTGTATGCCCTTTTTTCACAGTCTGTGGTATACTCACTGCTTTTATGTGTCACTTTCTTCTCTTTCTCTCTCCTTTATCTCCCCAGGAGAGTTGTCGGGGCAGGTGTTGTCTTTCGCTGCTAACACTATCTACATGGCCATCTCCTGTAGCAACCTGCGAATGAAAACTGAAAACAACGAAAACTCTAACGCAGGTCAGACAGCTTACCTGCTTTCATCTCTGTTTATTAGACAGCAGTAATGACTTACAAGCACAGTTGCAGACATGAACCATCATCCTTGCTTCACGCTTTCTCTCCCTCTCCCTCTGTCTGTATGCCTCTTCCTCCCTGTCCGCCTCCCTCCTTCCATCCCAGATGGTGTGGACTCTGTGGGTCCCGGTCCTGTCCCCGTCACCCCTGGGTTCCCTCGGGGCTCTCGCCCGATGCCCGCTGGCCTCTTCCAGAGAGAGAGGAGCTCCCACAAGGCCAGTGATATCTACTTTGTGCTGCTGGTCTGGGCCATAGTACTGGTTCAGATCTGGCTCAACCTCTGGATCCTACAGCTGCTGCCTATCCCTGTGGCTGGTAACACACACATGCACACACACACACACACACACATGAATGCACACACACATTCACACACTTCTTCACAGATCTTCCACCTCACTTAGGCGCATGCTGCATTGAATGCCTGTATTTATGCTTTAGTGTGGGTGATGAAGAAGCTGGTGGTCCACTTTGGCCTGAAGAGCTTCGCCGAGCGGACGCTTGCCTCGTGGTGGGCGGTGCTGGAGAAGTTCGGACGCGAGCGAGAGGAAGCCCTGCTGCCTGGACCGATCAAAGGCCTTGCTCAGTTCCTGCTCCGCATCGATACGAAGGTAAACGCCTCTGACCAGCGTCCGGGCGACACTGAAGCAGCCAGTGTCCTTATTCCTCCTGCCCTTGATTTGACACTTCCTCATACACACACACACACCCACACACACACTCACACACGCACACACATTTTCTCTTCCACTGGCATATCCTTTTAGAATGGTCAATGAACGCTGAAGGTGAGGCTTAACTAGAGAGAACTGAAGTGGATCTGAGAGAGAGAGAGAGAGAGAGAGAGAGAGAGAATAATGGAAGGGCTTAGTGCCACATAAATCACAATACTCTGTTACAGGTCATTTAGCTGATAAATCCTCTTAGGGTTTTATATTTTATAATGACACTAATGGCCACATGTCTGACATCCTTCATACTAAAAGAGTTTTCCCTGATGTTTTTGGGATATGGTTATGACCTGCTCCGATTACGTATTTGTAATCGCAGTGATTTACATCCCACTGTATAGTCAATCCAGACTCCCTGTATGCCCTGCATCCAGTTAGATCCTGCCTGCCCCTCTCCACCCCCCCGATCCCCTTATTGCCTGTACCCAAACTGAGGTTGTGTTCTTGTTGCCCGGGTACATGTGATGATTGCTGCACAGATCTTTCCAGTAATAATTCCCAATGTCTCTTTGTCTCCTCCCCAAGCTCTGGCATTGGCTTAACAAGCAGGTAATGATCTGGAGGAACAGAGTGCTGAGAGAGAGAGAGATTGACAGAGCATGAAAGTGTGTGTGTGTGTGTAATGAGAGAGAAAGAGAGCGAGAGAGAGAGAGAGAACAAGAATAAGGGAATTACATGTGTGTGTATGTGTAGGCGTGAGCACACCTTGTAGTAGCTTGGACTGACGCTATATCCCATCCACTGTCATCATCTTCCCTCCATCATGCTGTCTCAGTGTCCTTCCTCTCACTGCCTTCCCGCTTCCTGCTTCTGTTCGTTGGAAGATACGGTTTGGGGGGGGGGGGGGAACTCACAGGTTCCTCGGCCCGTTCCGTATCTTCCCCGCTGTGATCCGATTGGCAGGTTGGCTTCAGAGTGTATGAGCTGCATGGAGAGATGGCTGATGTAGACGGGCCAGAGCAGAGTGGGAGGGGGGGCAGTGTTTCCCCTAATAATATTTTGATGGATCAGCCCGGGGCGATCGATTAGATGTAGGGGAAACACTGCCATGGTCTGCTTCCAGAAAGACCCTCTGTGTTGTAAGGGATTGGGAAGTTTAAGTTGTGTAGGTAAGTTTTATGGGTGGCAATGGGACTGTTGAGACTAGAGGGGTGGACAAAACAATGGAAACACCTAACAATATATAAGTATCAAGTACCTAAAAAGAATTGGGGCCACCTTTCACCTTCAGAAGTCATACAAGTCCTGAACTGTGTGTTGTGAGATATTGGACTTTCTTCAAGGGGCTCCTGTTCTTTGATGGAAGGAGGTAGAAATCAACTCTGCACTCCAGAACTTCAAGTTAAGGCTAATTAATTAATTAATTAATTAAGTTTCAATAATGTCTAGATCTGCATTTGACTTCATCCTGGAGTTCATGAAACCACTCTTGAATTTGTTTAGTGGTGTGTATGGGGGCATTATCATTTTGGAATATGGGAACAGTGTTTGGACCCATAGGGTGCCCCTGGTGCCGTAAGATGCCCTCACAGTATTTGGCCATTACACAACTATGCAGTCATTGCACCTAATAACTCCCTCAGATGGCTGTCCATACCATTACAGATCCACTACTGTGTTGGACAGTTGGCAACAGACAACGTGGGCTGAAGGCAGGATGTAGAAAAACCAGTGAAAGAGGACTCATCAGATCATATTCCTTTCTTCTATTGTCCAGGGGTCCAGGTTTTGTTACACCAGGTTATACACGTAGTGGTTTTTGAATGGCAGCCCTACTTAAATACCACATTTGTGAAGCTCAGAGTGTGCGGTTTTTGTTGAGACTGTGTCACAGATGTGTTCATTCAACTCTGGTCACTTCTTAGGCCATAGTTTTGTGGTGTTAAGCAACTATCCTGTTAATAGTCCATCTGTGCCTGTTGGTAAACTTCAGTTGTTCCTCTTTGCTAAATCAGTTTGTATGTGTTTGGCATATGGTGTCATTTGATTTTCAAGATTTTCCCCTTGCCACAATAAGTGCTTGTGACAGATGCAGCTGCAATTTTGGCACCAGCTGTTTGGCCTCTTTGGAGCTCTGTTAGTTGCCTCATGTTGCTCTGAAAACTCGCATACAAAAATGGTGATTGTTAGACTTCCTTTTTAAAGCTGACACATTGCTGATTGGCATTCAACATAATGTGATCCACCTGCTTAACTGCCTTTCTATTCTGACTTAGTTACTTCAAAGTTAAAAACCCTCTCTCATGTGGTGTTTCCATTATTTTGTTCACCCACTGTATGTAGTACTGTATATAAGCCACATCAGTCAGCCTGCCAAGTACAATTCTTCTCCTTGAAAGGTAAGGCTACATTCATATAGATGGTTACAATTTGTGTAGACTCTTTCTTGAAGATTACCGACTGCTGTATCATAACACCATCAATATGACGTCAAACCATTAGGACACGGCCTCATGGGAAAGAGGTGTCGACTAACAGAACCTCTTCATTGACTCCAGTAACTTGATTTTAACACATGGCTTTTGCGACCTCAACATGCACACACACATACACACACACACACACACACACACACACACACACACACACACACACACACACACACAGGCACAAACTAATGGGCTTTAGAAGCTGCTGTAAGTTGGCTGTTGATACAGGGTTTGGAGCATTGAGAAACCTGGGTTAAGAATTGCACCACCTTGCAACAGTGCACATGGAAAGACAGCAGTCACACATACACAGACACAGAAGCACAGAACTGAGGGTTTCACATGCATGTTTTCATGCTTACGTCTGTGCGAGGATGTGTGTGTGTGTGTATGTGTGCAGATATCCTGGCTATTGGTTCATTAAGTCCGCTACCTTATTATCCTCAGGGTCTGAGGTGGCAGCTATTGGCTCTGGTTTAGATCCAAAATGGCCTCTTCACAAGGGGAGGACACAGGTTTCTCCATGTGTCCGACCGCTGTTTGTCCTCAACTCATTCTGAATGGTACTGACTATGTGTCTACTTCTCTCTGCCACTTCCCCCTGTTCCTTCTCTCTTCCTCTCTCCTCGTCTTCTCCCTCTCCGTGTCTTCTTCCTCTCTGTGCAGATGATTGTGTGGTTGGAGCGATCCCTGGACAAAATCATCAGCATCTTCATCATCTTCCTCCTGGTCACAGGAACTCTGCTCATGGCTCTACTGCTCACTGCTATGGTACCGTTTGTCCCTTTTCACCACTTCACTGTATTTCAGCGGTTCTGACATTGACTGGGCTAACAGAATAGCTTTTGTCTCTTCTAGGTTCATCATGAGAGCGTTCACATCATTGATGTAACCAGCAACCTCATCAATGAGACTGTGTCCAACCACCCAGAATGGGCCAAGTATGACAGTTTTGTCATTCCCTTTTCAGAGGATTATGTGGTCCCTCTTTGTCTGTCTCTCATAGCGTCACTCTCTCGCTCAGAGAGTTTGGAATTATGATTTCTCATCTACCAACCACCTGAGCTGTCTTCTTTTTCTCTCTCTGTCTCTCTCGCTCTCTTTCCCTTTTTATTTTCTTTCCTTTCCCCTCCTCTAGCTGGCTCCCAGAGGCCCGCGTGGTCCAGAAGGCTCTGAACTCAGCTGCTACGAATGTCTATCAGCACGGGAGAGAATGGATAACACAAAAGGTGGGAATGACAATTGCCTGTTGAGTTTCTCTGTGGTTTCTCTATCCTTGACCAGATGCTCAGATGTAGTTTTGTGTACACAGAAAACAAGCTGGGCATTACGAGCATATTATGCTATGAGTCTTTGTTCTTTTTCTGTGTGCGCAGCTCCATAAGATGTTGGGAGACAAGGCGAACCACACAGCGGTCATTGAGAAGCAGGTTTTGGAGCTTTGGGACAGACTGTACCACTCCTGGTTTGTTAAGGTAACGCAGTGGGGGGTTGGGTCTGTCCGTTAAACTGCTGTATGTAGGGGAGGGTCACAGTCTCCTCAAATCAAGTCACACTCAGTGTTATGCAGTTTTACACAACACTTAATCACGCGCATGTTTCCAGAATGTGACCCAGTCTGGGCGCCACCGAGGTCAGAAGTTGTCAGCTCAGAGGCAGAACAGCTGGCTAGTGGACATCCTGGACTGGCAGGACATCGCCTCCTTCGTACAGGAGAATATTGAGACCCTGCTGTCTGTAAGTGTGTGTGTTTGATGAAATGTTTACTCTCTGCTGTATGAGGCTGAGGGTTTGTGTAAATGACATATATGGACCAGTCTCTGTCTGTGTGTTCGTTTGTTGCTTTCGTCAGTCACAGACACCACAGATTGGATTTTTAAGAAACATACATGACTGATGCATCTTACCACTGAGTTCCAGTATTTACAAAATGACACAGATTAGCCTAAAGGGGGCGCTACATCATTCATTTGCTCTTTTGCCCATGTGTCACCAGCGATATTTCAGACATCACTGATTGGATTTTGATGAAACTTGGAGGAATGATGCATGTCACCACTGTGTTGCAGCATTTCCAAAGCTTTACTGATTGGTCCAAGGGGGGTGCTACAATTACATGTCAAAACACAGTGATATATTTGTAACTGCATCATTTGTGGGTGACCACATATTTACTGTTTCCTGTCGCCTTGTTTTTATAGATCCTGGAGTCTCTGTGGGTGGTAATGAGTAGGAACGTCGGCCTTCTGATCTCCACGACAACCACACTCCTCACCGTCTTGTTCCACAGCGGCACGGCCCTCCTCAACTTTGCCCTGAGTCTGGTATGGAACATTGACTGCTACAAAGTGTCTGGCTCAATAATATGTAGAGTGGTAGCCAACTTAGATGCTCTCTATTCTGCATTTATTCTAATATATAATAATAATATAACTTGAACAATTTCTGCTACAGCCACAGTAGACAACCTTTTCTTGATTGTTATAGATTAAAATTGGTATAATGCATAATTCATAGACGCACAGTTCATAACTAGTTGAAAAATTACCATTCCTTATGCCTTCCGTCAGCTGAAAAGCGGTCAAAATTTGAATCTGTCAAACCTCCTCTGCTGGTGAGAACAGGTACATCTACTGTGTCTACATGTATGTGTGTGAATTACTGATCACGTTTGTACCTTTTCCTGTGTGTGTGCAGGTGATCTTCCTGACCACTCTCTTCTACCTGCTGAGCTCCAGTGGAGAATACTACAAACCTGTCAAATGGGTCATCAGCCTGACACCCCTCTCCCAGCCGGGACCCTCCTCCAATATCATAGGCCAGTCTGTAGAGGAGGCCATCAGGTAGAGACACACACACACACACAAAATCTCATGTGTAGGTGAAATTTAAAAATTCAAAAAATATGGCATGTGACACAATTGTAATTTTTGTTTACCTTGTGTTTGTTTTGAAGAGGAGTGTTTGATGCCTCTCTGAAGATGGCTGGCTTCTACGGCCTCTACACTTGGCTCACGCACACTATCTTTGGCATCAACATCGTTTTCATCCCGTCTGGTGAGTCAGTGTGTTTCGCAGCGGCTCATGCTGTCACTATACCTGCAACTGCCAAGCGATGGTCATTTTTTTATTCTCCCCTCCGCTCTCTGAATCCCTCTTTCCTTCCCCCGAAGCGTTGGCTGCCATCCTGGGAGCGGTGCCGTTCTTGGGGACCTACTGGGCAGCGGTGCCGGCCGTGTGTGATCTGTGGTTGGCACAGGGAGAGGGCGTCAAGGCCCTGCTGCTGCTGGTCTGCCATCTGCTTCCAACCTACTTTGTAGACACAGCCATCTACTCTGATATCTCCGGGTACGTATGTGAGACACTGGTGCGTTACCAGCTTGTGTGTGTGTGTGTGTGTGTGTGTGTGTGTGTGTGTTATGCGTGCTTCCACTTGTAGGGGAGCTGGATCTGAGTGCTGGCATTTGGCATCTGACAAGCAAATTTCAACATCCCGCCTGTGGTTGTTAACTGTAATGCATACAAGCCTGGTTTCTACCCTAATATGGCTTTGAGATGAAACCACCCTGGTGTCATTTTCAGAAACTGTTTGTCAGCTGTTTGAGACAACTGGCAAGATACTGCTCCATCTCAGCTGTTAATGGTAGCCTAGCTTCAGTGGTGGAATACTGTAACTTGAGTACTGTTACTTCGATGCTTTATTAAGTAGAAGTAACAGTACTGTAAAAATCCACTTAACTAAAAGTAAAAAGCAGCTCATTCATTGTGTTTTGCTGGAACTATTTTTAAGTATTTCTTTGTGATCCATTCTCCCAGGGGTGGGCACCCCTATCTGACAGGTCTGGCAGTGGCAGGCGGAGCGTACTATCTGGGTCTGGAGGGCGCCATCATCGGGCCCATCCTGCTCTGCATCCTGGTGGTGGCAGCCAACATCTACAGTGCCATGCTGATGAGCCCCAGCTCTGCGGTGCCCACGCCTGTGCAGGCCCCCTGGCCCCTCCACCCTGTCCGGTAAGTACAGAACACCTCAGATTCGTGCCACTCACACAAACAAGCACACCTGTACAGACAGTGGATAATATCTTCAACCGTAAGCAAAGAAACCAGTTCTGCACCATTCCCTCCTTTATGTTGTCTTTCCCGTCGCTCTCAGGTCCTTCGCAGACTCCACTCCTCTGCTGAAGAAAGCCAGTGAGTGACAGAAAGAGGGCGTGTCTCTGTGGAATGTCTTCTGGCTTCCTATTGGCTGATTCCCCAGGGGAAGTACTCCCCTCTCTGAAGCTCCTCCCCAAGCTGCCCCACTCCACAGGGTTGGCCCAGACCAAGAGATGGCGGTGTAATGGTTGGTTACCCATGATGCCGTCTGCCTACCAGAGTTGTTCCTCTGAGTGACATGGCTCCAGCTGCTCTGGTTCAATGCAAGACCATAAAATTACAAATGAGAGCATACGTTCAGATCCCAAGCAGTGCTCCATGAAATGTGGACCAATGACATTACATTGGGCTTACGATTTTGAATGACGGAGAAATTGATGCTAATCACATCGTCTCTGAGAACTCAGTGCCTAAGTTGATGTGCTAATGTTGAGAAATGCCTAAATTTATTGTGTCATCCACCACGTGGTTTGTGGTAAACCCGTATGAATTTTAAGATTATATATTTTATTCACAATGCCCCTGATTTCCAATCTGCACACCCTGGCTGGGTTTAAACAGTGTGGCTGTGCAGTATCTGTGCTCCCTACCTCGCTCCTCTTGGAGGCTCAGACAGAGTTTGTAGTGCAGGTTGGTATGTGCAAAGATGAACTGAGCACTTATTTTTGTAGTAGTCCTCCAGCCTGGCTCTAGAGAGTGAGCTGATGAGTGATCTTCTTAGTTTAACATAATGCTTGATTCACTTACTGTGCTGATTTCTGAGTTTGGCTTTAACAAAGACTTACCACAGCTCTCCTGGACCAGGCTTTGATACCATTGGTTTTTTGCTCTTTTTAATATCAGTACAGTTGAATTATAACTATTGTTATTGTTTATTATCTTTAATGGTTACATGTTTTTTACATGTAGTGGCACTTTCATGTCTGTATGGTGATGCGTACTGTGCACAGACCTTTAGTGCGGTCAGATTGGACATCCTGCTTCCTGGGATGTAGAGTTTGGTCTCAGCTCTGTTACCTAGGATTCTGTTCTTACATTATCATTTGTTTCCAGCTTAAGTTTATATTTGTTCTAACACACTGTGAGTGCACATACACACATACATGAGAACGTATCCATTCACTCTGAAAAGTGTAGTTGATCTGTCAGTGTTGAAACCTGCTCTACACTCAGAATATGTTGATATTGAGAAGTTTGACAAAGTATTTTTGCAAGCACTTTTGTTCAAACAGTTTGATAAGACTGTGACTGTCATCCTCATCCCATGGATACTTTAGTAAATGTGACCCCACACACCTCACTTCCCCCAGTAGGAACGTCTTTGTATTTTCTACTCACCTCATACTGTCTCTCGACTCCATACTAAAGTACAGTAGGAGCAATTTTCTGTACTGAAAATATAAAGCAGTTTTCATCACTTGAAGCTTTAATAAACAAGCTGTACAGATGAATCATCTGTATGTAATGCACATCATTTATCTTACTGGCTACTGCGTTAGCTGCCTGAGGGTGGGAGGGCTGTGATCTATTCTGGGTCGGGTTGGAAAAAGCCTATGGCTTGGCAACGGTTTCATTGTCTCACTAATGTAATCTTCATCTGGTGCCGTTGCAGTGTTTTTTGTTGTTTTTTATTACTGGAAGTGCACTGACACAATAAACATTACCATTTGAACCGGGGGTGGCTTTGTTGGTGCCTCACCTGCAGTCTGCATTTGAGGAGATTTTTATCTGAAAGAAAATATTTACTTTGGTACATTCCATTCTCGCTGTTGTAGTCAAACATCACGGCCAATCCATGCCAACACTGAGGTTTGCCAGGAAAGATTACATTCAATTACAGTGTTTACTCAAAGATACAGAAAGCAAAGAAAATTCTACTTCTGAAAAGAAAGCACACAATAAGAAAACATCTAAACTGCTGATAAATAGCAAAATCTACGTAAATATAAGTAAATACATACATTTATCAAACTTACACATAAGATTCTCATAAAATCAGTGACGGTGGGTAATGTAATAATGTGATATTACATTATCTGGCACTTATTACATTATCAGTTGCTACAAGGCTAAATTCATGGTCTCACTGAGGTGACACTGCTTCAGACTGTAGAGTAAATAAGGTAGGCAAATTATGACAGGCAATAAAGTGTTATATTTATATAAGACAACTAAATGTTAAAATCACTAATGATGTGGTCAGCAGTAGAGCGGAGCCCGGTGTTTCACACCATCTCTCTGCGAGGCTACATCCATTCAATCTGCCAAAAACTGCAAAAACTACATTAGCAGTTCCACTGAACCAATAATGATGCAGTTGGAATGCAGCAAAAAGTGTCTGAATTAATATGACAGTTAGATCAGTGTCTTAATAATGAAATAAAGAGCTGTTTTCACAAACTGGGAGAACATTCCAGACTAAAAACAGAATTTGGACAGACATTTCTTAGGCTATAAATTAAACCAATGTCTGTGAAAATGGTTGAATATTCCCTCTTTTCTTTCCTCTCTGGCTCATTTTAGAGGCCGTGATCACAGGCAGCAGCCTGACTGATCTTTCATCTGACTTGGTCCATTTCTTCAGATCAAAGACATCAAGATGTTCTTCTGAAGTCAACAGCACATGAAGCAGAGCCGAGTCTTCCTGAGCTCACATGGCTCTGAATCTCTTTAATGAGAGAATCATCATTCAGCTCATTCATCCAGACAGTGGAGTAAGGCAGCTCTCTGGGGAGCGCTCTTCCCTGATCTTCTCCTTGAACATACAGGTAGCCGACTCTTTGGTTTTGGTTCTGTTGCTGCTCCTCAGGAGAGTCTGGTTGGTCTGCAGTGAGGCCCAGGAGGAAGCAGGAACAGGACCTGGTGTCTGTTTATCTTGACATCTGATGTTCACTGGTTTCTGACCATGCAGGAGATTCACATTTTTGCTTTTGAATATGTGACAGACATAAGGCAGGGGGAAACTCTTATATGCTGAGATGTACAAAGGCATACAGTGAACAAACCAAACATCTCAGACATGCAGCTTGCAGAGTCTCTGGATCCATTGGAAATTTGTAATGAGAAGCTACAGTAGTATAAACCAGCACTACAATACCATATGCACAGTCAATGCCTCCAGAAAGTAAAAGCAGAGAAGGCAACACAATCATTGCTTTTTTGGGGGGGAAAAAGCACATTTGGTTATTCTGTCAGGCCAAAACATTTATCAAAAAAAAATTACACGTCATGAGACACTTCTAATGTCTTCCTTATGGCTCTCAGTGGGCCTAATACAGACAAATGATGAAAGATGAAATCAAGGCCTTTGGATAATCCACTTCCCACGAAGTCCCGCACTTTCAGTATGACCATGTGATTTCCACTTATTCCTGCTCTTCCTCTTTCTGTTATAATACTCTATAAAGTGTTTTTCAGGCAGTACAGCAATTGACTGTTTTAACTGTCAGTAATTCACCACTGTGTAAGAGTGAATCCCATTCAAACGTACCCCTTGATGTCTTTTACGTAATTGTTTATGCCACACTCAACAGGTCAGTCGATGTACTTTCTGACTGAGGAGAGAAAAGAGGAGCAGTCAAGACAGCGACAAATAAGTGTGTGTGCATACAAAAAGAGGCAGGAGTCAAGGTTCTCCTTGTATTGTTCTGTAAACTTTTTCACCTTTATTTTCTACAACATTTGGATCAGCTCAGTGTGGAAGCCTGGACATGTCAGTCACTCCAAACCCCGCCCCCAAAACAGAGCAATCGATACACTCCCTCTTTCTCACAATCAAAAAGCTCACATCTTCACCACACAGTCATTCGCTCAGACATGAATCAGTTGACCGCCTCCTCCCACTACCATGTCCACAACAAAGATGAACCAATGACATGTCCTATGTGTAAACCCCTCCTCCACTGGAGGAAGTTGAAATGGTTAAACCTGTATGAAATTATCTCTCCTGCCCTGTAAAAAAAGTAAAGTATAAAGACAGCATGATGGTAGAAATGAGAGTGACACAGTGATGCATTTGTTCGGCCGTCCAGTTCACTGAGATATGAATAAACCAGAGTGAAATACTGAAGGTCTGCTTGTGAAGTGAGATATGTAGTTATGGATTAAGATATGTCTGCTGCTGCTGCTGCTGCGGCGCTCTTCATAATCATCAATTCAACCTTTCACTCCCCTCGGCTCACAAGGATTCCTCGATCCCCGCTGAACACACCTCCGCTAAAACAGCGACGTCTCTTTGATATACTGACAGTCTCTCTCCAGGCGTCCAGTCCTCGACGTGTCTTCAAGAGACCGCTGGGACGATGCGCTGTTCAGAACGAAAGCAGCAGTTTTTGCTCTTTTGTACAATGGAAGCAGAGATACGCTGATCTGCTGTCAGTCTATTCTAGGAGCTCCTGGCGTCCAAGAAAGAACAGCAAAGATCTGAGAGCTGTTTGTTCTGGTAAACGGGGAGCTGATGGACTGGGATTAGCATGGATTCATCACTGGAGACACACATTCACTCACATTCTCTCTCTCTCTCACACACACATTCACACATACAGACATGCACATGCACCATGTGCGTATACCCACACTCCATTGGAGGAAAGAAGCCCTTGGAGTGTATTTTCAAGAGGTCATTGAGAAGAAGATATGACAAAATGGATTAAAGTGACAGGCTAGAGCGGCCTTTTCCTATATGTATATATGTGTCTGTGTGTGTGTTTCTATGTAGTGCCTTACGGGAGAGTTCCTTATGGTTGAACACTACATTAGGCAGTGAACATGAGTTACATATGTAGAGTCCTCTGTGTGTGTGTGCGTGTGTGTGTGTGTGTGTGTGTGTGTGTGTGTTAGCTCTATGTTAAACATCTTTAAAGACAACAGAAACAGACAGATAGACTAGGGTTACTGCTCTGTGGCACTTTCACAGGACTGTAGAAACAGACAAAGCCATGTAAAAAAACTGGACATAGAAATCTCAAGATATCACAAACATCATATATCTCTATCTCTAGATCTCTGCTGATGGCAGACGTTGGGCCCTCGTGTTCGTGGTCCTGTCATTTTTCCTCGTGGATTTCTCCCTTCCTCAGCGAGGAGGCTTCGGTCTGTAGGTTGAAATGTCAAGGAGCAACACTAGAGGGAGACACACACTGCTGCAAGACTGTAGGAGGGGCTCTCATACAGGCGTACATGACCCAGTCGCACACATGCATACTCACTAGCACACACACACACATACACACACACTTGCTCGCTCACACATGCACCCTTCTTCATATGAGTTCACCAGAGATTATTTTCAAAATCCATTACAAAATTAAATAAAAAAAAAAAATCATCAAGGAATAGCCCCCCTTCTCATAGCCATACATTCATCTCAGAACACACACACACTCACACACACACACACACACAAACATGCGCACACTCTCTCATAAGAGGCAGTCAGTAAACGTCACGTGATGAGTTGAGGGGTGGACTGCTTTGTCCAGGGAAGCTGTGAGTGAGCACAGAACCTCGCCTCCGCCAGTCTCTCTCATATTCACACACAGGAGCAAGTCTCTCTCCGTGGTTAAAATCTCTTTAAAAAAACAAAACAAAAAAACAAAACAAAAAAAACACAGCCACCGTCTCCTAGAGGGAGTCTCTTCTCTCCCTGAGGAGGGTCAAACACACTCCTCCCTCTGATCTCTCCATCCAGCCCGGACAGGAGCTGGAGTGTAGAAGGTTCCAGAGGTAGTACCGTCCCATCCGTCCTCCTCTCTTCCTCAAACGCTTCATGGGAAGTCTTTTTTCCTTTCCTGGTGCCCAATTTGGATCAACAAGTCCCTTACCCTCGCTTGCTCGCTTGCTCTGGGCCGCCGTGTGTGTGAGTGTGTGTGTGTGTTGGCGTGTGTGCAGAGTGCGGTCAGAAGATCTCTGGTAGTGTGACGTTGCGGAGCAGCCACTGTTGGGAGCGCGTGTGTGTGCAGTCTCTGACGCTGGGCACCTGGCTGTCCTCCTCGCTGGCCTTGTCCAGACACTGGTTGCTGTTGACGTGGATCAGGGTCAGCTTCTGCACAGCAGGGGAGGGGAAGGGGAGGTGGGGGGGTGCAAATTAGATGTGGGATCGCACCTGTTTCACTAGTTCATTTGAATTCACAAGGGCGAGTAAAAAAAAAACATCGCAGAACACATAAAAACTTCTAGATTAACAGAAAAATACATAGATATAGAGAGTTGCTTACATTTTCACTTTCAAAATTCTTTGGAAATCTTCAAATCCAAACTCAAAACCTATCTGTTCTCACTGTCTCTCGTTCGGGACGGACACAGTGTCTTCTCTTTCTTCTTTAGTTTAGACAGTATTAATATAGGAACCGGCCGCTGGGAACCCAGTCTAGGGTTCTGCCTCTTGGTCAGTATGAGTGTGTATGCGGCTGAGTATGTCTGCTCCGAGTGTGTGTGAGTCATGCTTAGTATGGCTGTGTATGTGTGTGTGTCTGTGTGTCTGTCCTCTCTGTCAGACACCTTTCCCACAGTGATTTTACCTGGATGTGGGCGCTGCCCTAAATGGCCGAAGTCCCATCTTTCTGCCTCATCATGTTTCTCTGTCTTATTTGTTTTCTTATCTCATTTTCATTGACTGTATCTGTTTTGTCCCGGCACCTACTGCATGCTCAGCCGTCCCAGTGAGGGATCCCTCTTTGAATTCACCCGCCTAAGGTTTCTTCCTTTTTTTTTTATTCCTATAGAGTTCTTTCGTGGGAGTTTTTCGTTGTATTCACTGAGGGTGAAAGGTTGTGGTGCTGGGTAGGCTTTTATTTTGTTGCATACTGTATTGCATCATTTTGTTTGATTGCTGATTAGTTAGATCTACGTAGGCTCATTCTCTGAGTCCTTTATTACTTATGATGAAGGGCTATATCAATAAACTTCACTTGAAATTCCACACTCCCTCCAGACCTTAATTTCTCCATTCGATTTTGGTCAGTGTTCAGTATGATATATGCTGTGGTTGGGTAATATGTCAACTACGCCGCATCACTCTAAAACTGAAGATAATTATTCACAACAGTAAGTATCACACTAGACTTTCCAGACCTGCATAGGAACCCTCTGTATATGTTATGACAAATGAGCAAAAATGGTAAATATGTACATTTACCAGTAAATCTATATATTTTTCATTTTCTCCCTGACATATACAGTCTCATCCCGCACTGCTCCACTCACCACGGGGTCGTACTCCCAGAGCTGGTTGCCTTTGAGGTGATGGCACTTGAGCATCATGACAGGTCCGTTTAGCTTGGACACGTCTAGACACAAGTCGTCTGTCCTGATCTCCTTATTGGCCGTGTAGGAGAACACCTGCAAATACACAACAGACATCAAACAGACATCGTTCCTCTTCCTAGCTCTTCTCTTTTTCATGATCATTCTGTGGTCACAGGAATAACAGGAATGCCACCATGGCTCTGACACTTTCTTATGTTTTTTTTGTTAGGTGGGTAATCTAGGAATCAAAGCTTATTCTACTGCTTCACTCATTGTAAGTCACTCTGGATAATAATGTCAGCTAAATGCCTAAAATGTAAATGTGATCAGATCAGCAGCAAAATATACATTTGAGCTCAACCGACTTTTTTCACTCAACTGACAGCGACCTGGTCAACTTTGCTCCTTCCATTCTAGTACAGTGTCACTTACTCTTTCTTCCTTTCATATATTCTTATCCTACATTTTTGTCCTGTCTTGGTCCTCCGTTACCTGGTTGCCTCCCATGCCGTGGCAGTTGAAAATGCCGACCTTCTCGTTCTCCTTGCGGGCCATGTTGTCCAGGCACTGGTTGGTCTCCACGTTCCGGATCTGAGCAGAATACACACAGAAACCTCAGTATCCATCAGTGTCATCTAAGCAGAAAACCAAACCCATTGATTCAAACAGATTCAGACGTACTGTGTGTGTTCGGATTACAGCCTTAAGGCAGTGAATCACAGATACAACCGTGTGTCTGTACATCTCCCAATGAATAACAGTGTCTAGCAGTTTGTGAGTCAGGGTGTGTTATATATATATATATGTGTGTGTGTGTGTGTGTGTGTGTGTGTGTGAGAGCATACCTCTCCCAGGGAGTAATAGTGCCTGGGGATCTGGGAGTCGGGGTAGACGTTCTCAAGGTACCAGCTGAAGGGTTTACATTGAAGCTTCTGTCTCAGAGAAGAGCGAGACGTGATGTCACCGTAGTCCACTTTGGTCACACCTGGAACATACACACACACACACACACACACACACACACAGGTTAACATACAGGACAACAACTATGACACCTCACTATATTCTCCAGAAGTGTTTGTTGAATGGCTGTTAAATGTGTTTTTCCATCTACACATTATTTATAGGGTGTCATTGGCATAATAGGAGAACATCATTCCTTCATTTCGTTTTACTTTTGGTTTGCTTTTGGTTATGTCTGTCCTCTGCCAGCCTGGGTGAGTGTGTGTGTGCGAGTGTGTGTGTGTGTGTGTCCACGCTGAAATGGCAAGGTTAATAGACGCTTCGTAGCGTGAAATTACTCGCCGCCCCCCGTCCCGCACTGTCAGGTCACCATGGCAACATCACACTGTCACTCAGTTAATGGATGGATCACACCTGCCACCGAGATTAACCTCCACACACACATAAGCTCATACATGCACGTGCGCGCGCATACACACACACACACACAGAATCACATGGTCCAACTCACCAGGAGAGATGATGTAGAAGAAGTTTTTAAACTCATCCATCCAGACCTCTGCCAGGCGCCGGTTGTTTTTGTTTATGATCTGTCCCGTTCCTCCGGGAAACGTGTAGGGCGTGGCCTTTCTGAACACGTGACCCACGTGAGAACATGTGACAATCTCCAGAGTTCCACCACACTGCCAGATCTGTGAAACACACACACACATATATATAGCATAGGCATGGGTCTGATTGCTATATGAGAAGAGGCTGGCCAGTGAATTCTACTGGGAGATACATAATGCAGGTTGGTCCTGTCTGAGTGTGTGTATGTGTGTGCTTGTGTGTGTGTGTGTGTGTGCTTGAGAGAGAGAGTGAGAGGACGGAGGCTCTGTGTGTGTGTGTGTGTGTGTGTGCTTGAGAGAGAGTGAGAGGACAGAGGCTCTGTGTGTGTGTGTGGTTATGTGTATGAACCTAAGCAGAGTCTCCTGAAGGCTATACATAAATGTATGCCTGTCTGTGAGTAGAAAAATATACATCATGTCAATTGGCTCTGTGTGTGTGTGTGTGTGTGTGTGTGTGTGTGTGTGCACTCACTCTGAAGGAGATTTCCAGGTTCTCTCCCCCCCAGATGTCCATGCCTGCGTCGTACGTGCCAATCTCCTGGAAATAATCTCTGTCTATGGAGAACAAGCCCCCTGCCATGGTGGGAGTCCTGGAAGAAGACGGGAGGGAAGGAGAGAGCGGTATAAATTAAGAGGGAGACGGGTCTGTGCCATTCACTTCATCAAGGTCCTGATTTCTAAAGGTCAGAACGTATTTTGAGAACACATCAGAGAGTTTTCTATTTCAGCACAGCAGCACGCTTCTCTCTCTCTCCTTGTTCTTTCCTGTTTTTCTGCTCTCCTTTCTTGTTGTTTTGAAGGTTGTTGGTGTTTAATGACCTGAGGCTCTCTCCCCTATTTTTTCCCCTCACAGAATGGTTTCTTCCTTTCTAGAACTGGCTTGTTTTCCTCACAAGCTGTTTTTACTTCCATTCAACTTCTAAGTTCACCTACAAACATGCAATAACTCGCACACAAACGAACAAATGTAGATGAAAACATATCCTGAGAGCACACCGGGTAATGGCTTGTTTGCAGAGTGCAGCATTTGGCTGAGAGTGGAACATAATAAGCTACCCAGGAGTAAAGAAAAACAAATACTAGCTGTCTGTGTGGTAATTGGTAACACAACGAGAGTTTGTTTAACAACCACGGATAATAACTATGGGACTAAAAAAAGAGTGATGAGTGATGATGGCAATTTTAATAATAGATTATATTTGTGTCTGCGCTTTTCATTTGATTAAAACATATCAAAGCTCTCTGAGCTTTTTAGCTTACAATAAAATTACTATTTTTAGAAAACACAAACTTATAACAAAGCCAAAAATAATAATAATAATAATTTGTGGTGAATCCTTAAGATGTAAATTACAAGGCAGATATATACCCATGACAACCAGATTAGCTTCTGGACACAGGTAGCTAGGTTGTTGGTGGTTAGCCAATAAGTCTGTTAGTCTGTAGCCTCCTGCACTTCAGCTAATTAACAGCACCCACCTAGTAATACAAAGAGCAGCCATTAAGACTATAATGCCCATTATACATGTGAGAAGTTGAAATCACTGTTAATGTGATACTTTATTGATCCCAATTATTGATCCCCACAGGGAAATTCTCTTTCTGCGCCCCTCCCCCTCCACAGGACATCAGAGGGCAGATCCGCTACAGAACAACAGTCCTGGATTCAGCGTCTAGCTCGAGCACACTGATGTTTGCAGGCACAGCGTCCTGAACCTGGGTCGGGCCTTGTAGCACGTACCAAGGAATCCAACCCCATCAGCCTCCCTAGCTGTTTCCATTCCCAAGCTCCTTGTTAGTTCGCTTGGAAAATTAAAATAGTCCGAAAAGAAAGTTCTATCCTATCTGCTCCATTGAACTTCATTGCTGGACAGAAACCAACACCGAGCTTCATTTTGAAGGCGACTTTGTTTGTGTGCGATAACTTCCAAGTTGCCCCAGTAAAATGGAACTACTTAATGACAGGGCAGAGTTTATGTAAATCATGTCATTAGTGTAAACTATTTCTTAATTCCCTGCCTTGACACTGCAACCCATTTTTGTAATTTTTAGGGCACTTATAACAAACCCTTAGGGAAACTCTGTCACACTTAAGTATGACAAACAACCGCCTGCAATATTCATAGTTGCAAAAACAGGGGCACAGTATGTTACATAAGGTTTATTATGTGTGTGACCTTGATTGATCCCTTCAGATTGACTTGGAAACACAGGCAGGAAGAGGAGATGATTGACAAGCAGAAATAAACCCTTGATGTTGGTTGTGAGCCTTGGAAGGAAATGTATGAATAAAGCGGTTTTCCCACTTCCCCTTTGACACAGCAACAGCAACTAGGGTTGCACGATTACAGCTGAATTAATAATCCACATTATTCTTTTCTAGACTAGTGCAGTGCCCGTTCAAAATAGGCGTAGGCTATCAGTCGCTTGCTTTGAGCCCCGCTGCTGCACAGAGCGCTGTTCGCTTGTTTATTCAAAGTTTATTAATATTGAACGTGTCGCGTGTCCAAATTGCACCAAATCCGACACTGCACGTCCTTGGGTCCCCAGCAATACACCCGCCAAGTGTGAAGTAGATCGGACGAACGGTTCTCGAGATATGCGAAGGACACACTCACATACATACAGACAGAGATTCCTTGCTTTATAGTATGATGATACTGCAATCATGATTATTAATCATGATGATTAGTCTCAATGATTTGAGGAACTAAATTAATTTACTGCCCTTTCAGAATATTATATCAGCATCCTGACTATTTTCAACTACAGGGGATATTCTAATTGAGATGAATTGTTGATGAATTACAGTATTATACGATTATTAATAGTGGAAACTAAAATTGTGATATACACAATCAAATGTGAAGACTTAACATCAAAGCTTACAGGATGTAAGCTATTTGAAACTGCTGACAGAGTTAGTGAGTATGAGCTTGTGTGTCTGGTAATAACAGTAAAAACAATAATACTATGACACATTGTTGATCCCTGTAGGGAAATTCTCTGTTCGCTTGCCCCTCCACAGCGAGGTCAGAGCTACAGAGCAGCAGCCCTGGAGCTGCTAGGGATCAAGTGTCTTGCTGAAGGACACTTCAACAAGGCGGATGCCTGCCGACATGGTGGCGCGAACCCGGGTCGTGCGGTTGAAGGTTTACCGGAAGGTTTACCGACCTGACGGGCAGCGTGCGGTCTCCCTTGCGGCGGTCCATCTCTCGCTGGGGAACAGGATACCAGCGGAAGTTGAGCTTCCAGTTGAAGCCTCCGTAGGTCATGTCGGAACCGGCCATGTACTCGAACGTGTCGTCGCTGATCACGTCGATGATGGGGCACACCACTGTTTTCCTGCAGCGAGCAAGCAAATGTAAACACACAAACAGTCAGGACACACACACACACACACACACACACACACACACAGAGACATAAACCTGCTGGTCATAACCCCTGGTGGTCATCAATCAAGAGTAAGTGCTCTCCTGCGAGGTCTGGCAACTCCAGAACCAAATGCATTTAAACAACAGACCATGCTGTGACTTCACCCATCACCCATCACTCATCACCCAGTCTCAAGCCCTCTCTGCTCTGAGTGTGTGTGTGTGTGTGTGTGTGTGTGTGTGTGTGTGTGTGTGTTTGTGAGTCCC
Source organism: Centroberyx gerrardi (assembly GCF_048128805.1). Classification (NCBI taxonomy): domain Eukaryota; kingdom Metazoa; phylum Chordata; class Actinopteri; order Beryciformes; family Berycidae; genus Centroberyx; species Centroberyx gerrardi. The sequence continues at coordinate 14,580,284 of NC_136008.1, forward strand.
TGCTTGCGGGAAGCAGTAAACAGAGAATGAGTAATTAAGCATCAAATAAACACAAGGGCAAGCCCCCTGCAGGCTCAACAATAGTTTATTGATTTTTTTTTTTCATGCTTGCGGATGGTGTGTGTGTGTGTGTGTGTGTATTCTGAGTGTGTGTCTTACTTGTCTAGCTTGATGCGGGCTAGCAGAGGCTCTAGCCACCCTGTTGTGCATTCACAATGAGCATCCAGAAAGGTTATGACCTAGAAACATGGAGAGAAAACATTAGACAAACCTAACAGCACGCACACCATATGGAGAACAGAGGTCACTAGTTACTAGATGTCACACATGTGCGCACACACACACACACACACACACACACACACACACCTGGCCAGTGGAGATAGATGCTCCTTTGAGGCGAGCGCGAATGAGTCCGGACCTCTGCTCCATCCTCACCACTCTGACTGGGACCTCCAACCTTCTGACATACTGCTCCAACGGGCGCTTCAGGAAATCTAACACACACACACACACAAACGCGCACACACACAAACACAGACACAAAGAATCACATACGCATACACCAACACACACAAAAAGACAGAGACAGAGACATACACACATATCAGAGACACAGTAGACTACAAGCTATTCCTGCTTCTGTGGCAAAAGAGATCAAAGAGGTAAGTGTGTGTGTGTGTGTGTGTGTGTGTTTGTGTGTGTGTGTTTGTGTTTACTACGCCTAGTGATGTTCCTTATGCCTGCTGAGTGCAAGCACAGCCAGCTATCTCTTGTCATGTAATACCTTCCCCCTCGTTCTCCTCCACCACCCCCTTGCCCCATCCAACCTGGGGTCCCAGAGGGTGAGGCGGTGGTGTGTGCTGGTGGTTGGGATGGGGGGGGGGTGGGGGGTGGATTGAGGGTAATAACAGAGTGTAATCCCTGCGGCTGGCGAATTAAAGACCTAATCTCCCCCAAACAGGGATTAACAGCATAGCACAGGGCTGAGTGGCACACACAGCCCATATATACTGACTGGTGGGCACCAGCACAGACGCACGCACGCACATGTGCATGTACAAACACACACACACACACACAAGCACAAACACCCACAGCTACAGACACAAACCCCAGCAAATTCATAGCTCTAAAAAATAGGCTAAGCCCCATACAAGAGGGACAAGCACAAGCACTAAAGGAATTATGTGCTCTGTGTGTGTGTGTGTGTGTGTGTGTGTGTGTATACCTCTCTCGCTGGCATCGTCCACCAGGACAATCTCCTCCAGCAGTGTGTGTGGGGAGCGGTCGATGACTGAGCGGACGGTTCGCAGCAGCGTGCTCCACGCCTCGTTGTGAAACACGATCACCACGCTGGTCCGAGGAAGATTATCTGGATATAACTTGTTCTTGCACCTAAAGAGAGGACAGGGATGGTCAGATGCATAGAACAGAATAGTGCAATATAAGCTTTGATGGAAAATTGCTTTCAGTATGGAATGGCGGAATGAAATAGTGAAATAGCTCAGCTACATACATGAACACATAATAGGTCAACACCAAACATATAATGGGTCCAAAACTGAACAGATAACACATTATAGTGCAAAACAGCAAAAGGTACAACATGAGTAAATAGCATAAAGAATTAATACAGACATGATTACATATGCAGGACAGCAACAAGATGGAGTAAAGCTGCAGACATTCAACATGGAACATGTTCATGACAAAACTGAGCAGACAGAGAGAGAGAGTGAGAGAAGAAGACAGAGACAGAGAGAGAGGCAGAGAGAGAGAAGTGAAGAAAACTCAGATAGAGACATCACAATTTCAACCTCTCTCAGTGTGAAAGACAGTGTGACAGAGAGAGACAGATAAAGTGAGGCTGCGCAAGAGAGTTGAATTACAAAGCTAAATCGCTGGGGCTTAAACGGCACCTAAACCGCATTAGCCAGTCATTGAATCACTGCATAAAGCTGTTAATCATTGGCCTCATGAAAAATCATATTTTTCATTGCTTTCAAACATTTCCCCTAAACAGAGAAAACTGAGGGTGAATGATAAGTGAGTAACCAACCCCATATCTGCAGATTCAAACAGACAGACAGAGACACACACACACACACACACACACACACACACACGCACACACAGAGTGGGACAGGGTGATGACACCTGATTAGTGATGCTAATTAGAGTGTGAGTCATTATCACAGGAGTGTAGAGCACACATCTGCAAGCTCCCTTATTCAGAGACAGACAAGGATCTAAATATCTGACAGAGGAGAGCAGGCACGAGGGCAGATAAGAGAAAATGGATATTTATGCAGTGTTTTTCCAGAGACTGGGTTGCAGACATATTAAAATGGGTCTGCAAATAATTCCCCAGGAAATGCTGCCTGCATTAAGTTCCCAAAGCACTCCCAATTACCAGGTTGGAAGTGTAAAAACAGGGTGAATGTTATTTGTTTGGCCCGCAAAATCAGTTTTAGGGTTGCAAGAAAGACGATTTGCCCCAGAAAAGCTTGATTGATTTGATTTGATTTCAGTGTCATGCACTCTACAGTAGGTGCCCAGCCCACATGGACATACATCACATTGCATATGTGTGTACAACATATTTCTAAACAAACACAGGTGTCATTGCAGTTTTGCCCAAGCTTTACAGATTAAGTTTGTCACATCAAATCCACCTTTTCTCACGTATAGCAACTCTTTCATAATTCTTTCATTTTGCCATAAAACACAGGTCTGAAACCAGTAGTGTGTGTCACATCGCTGATCTCTACAGGGTTTTGGACTGTCTCCTCAGTCAGCCAGCTTAGGCAGCGCCCAATGCATTTTCACTGCGGTGTTGAACGAATGTGTTCTATGAAATGAATGTGTTCTAATCGTGGGGAATTAGGACAGATACTGTAGATGGATTGATCTGCACAACAGATGGCAGAGAACATGGACCCATCCAATTCCATTATGATGTTACATGTTCCCCTCCCATTTAGAAAAAAAATATTGTCAGTGCATGGGCAGCGTACGCTAGAGTGATGCAGGAGAGGCAGGGGAAAGAAAGGGGTAGGGAGGCAACTGTGGGTCAAGAGCCGAACTCAAATCCGCAGCGCATGCGCCACATCCCGCCTGACACCCGCATGCAGGCTCTCTCCAATATTAAATTGTCTCACAGTCAGGCTGTTTTCCCAAAAGAACCTCTGTGACCGGCTCAAACTGTCGTCTATGGATGAAAACAGAGAAACCAGCCTGTGCCTTCCTTTGACAGATTACGGCTCTCGTAATAGTCCAGATGGAATATCCCGCTTTCTCTTCCATCTTCCGCCCTCCCTCCCTTTTCCTCATCGTCCAGATCGCTGGAATGTTCCCGCTCTCCACCGCTGCCTCTGACAGAAGGAATGCAACGGCGGCGGAGGAGAGGAGAGGTCAAGAATAAACCCCTTCCTCCAGCTGCCTCTGGAGCCTTTTAAATCATACATAAATATGTTCGTTCTCATTCTGTGATGTGTTTGTTTGTGCTCTCCGTGTAAGGAGGGGAGGTTGATGAGTACATAAGATGATTCATTTTAAAAACAGTGACACCCTTGGAGCCTTTCAACTTTTATACACATCAGTGCCATCAGTCTTTCTCTCTCCCATGCTCTGCCTCTCTCTCTCTCTCTCTCTCTCTCACACACACACACACACACACACACACACAGAATGATCAAGACTTTCCAGTTTCCAGACGTGTTCTTTGCAGGGAGCCTGACAGAAAACAAGACCTCTATGTCTCCTCCAAAATCTACTTGTGTTGATGCATGCAGGCACACACATGTCTGTGTGTCACATGACGTGAATTTTAATAATTGAGGGCAGGTTGTGAAGCCTGTGTATCCAAACAGTGAGTGTGTGTGTTAGCAACATTTGGCAAGCAGCAAAGCAGTGTAATGAGTTACAGGCTGGTTCCTCCAGCCAGTGCATTGTGGGGGGATAGTCAGCATGGGCGGCAGACTGGTTCTGATTAAACAGCCTCTCTCTCTCCCCAGTACGCAAACACACACACACACCCACACACACACACACACACACACACAAACACACACACACATCCACGCACGCATGCTTATAAAACCCATTCCAGTCAGGAGCTAAAAAAAGGAGAAAATGTCAAGTTTTCTGAAAGGTGTGGTCATGGAAAGTTTTTCATATAGATCCACCCAACCACACACACACACACGCACGCACACATACACAGGCTTAAGCGTAACGTCAGAATGACCTGTCTTCCCCCATTACTCACACCCAAAGACTGCACCGCTGACAATAATGAAAATAAACCATGAGTGAGTTTCCGCTCCAAAGTTTCAGCTAATGGCAGTCTGCTTGGCTATGATCAATCCATTCAGCGAGTTTCTCTATACCTGTCGCTTCACACACACACACACACAAAAACAAACACATGCACGCCTGCACACACAAACACACACGTTCCCTTGCTTGATATTGACTCTGTCTTATCTCCTAATTGGAAAAGCAGATAGACGGAGAGGAGGCTGAGTGAAAACACACCTAGTAATCAACTCTCGCTCAAAGACTAAAACCCATTTCACGGATCAATGTTCTCTTTCTTTCCTGCCTGTCTCGTGTGCATGTGCGTCTGTCTGTCAGTTTTCTGTCAGTCAGTCAGTCTTTCTGTCTGTCTGTCTAAGCCCCTTCATTACCAATCTATGTACGTTCCTCCATTGAGGCGAAAAGAGGGGTGAATGGGGGTGGGGGTTTGGGTTGGGGGAGGTTGGCCTTCAACCTGCTTGAACTAACCTTGACATATCTTACAAACTGCTGGCCTGGCCCTCGCCTGTCTGCTGCTCTGCCTGTCTGAAGACTGCTGGATATAGGCCACTGGCATCACACTCATTCTCAAGAACTTGTAATGTGGCTCACACTTAAATAAGACTAAATTCTTCATTATGGCAAAAGAAACAAAAGCTAATTAGGGACTACTTGCAAATGTCACATATAACTTATTAACTATGATTATATAGCAAAATAAAAAAGGGCTACTGGGTAGCAAGAAAACTGCGTCTACTTTGTCGTCATTATCCTTAGATTTGACAATGAGGTTTATGCAAAACTTTCGTTTGGCCTTTATTTTCTTTACATTTTAGTAAAATCCTAAGGCAGTGAAGCTCATGCCACAGTGAACTGAAGGTGAATGTCCTTCTGCCATCAGGCCCTTAAACTGTGAAACGCCTGGCCTGAGGCACTTAGGCCAGCTAATTCAGCTTCATGGTTTCAATCACTTCATAGAACATACTTTTAAAGACTCAATGCTTTTATCCTTTTGATTTTGGCTACTTTTTAATCATGTGTGTGTTTCTCTTTTGAATGTCTCCTAATTTTATGTATATATTATCTTTATATTATTTTTATATAGAATGACTTTTTCTTGTTTTTATGCCTTTTTGTAAAGCACTTTGTAAACTGCCTTTAGATAAATGCTATATAAATAATAAATATTGATTTATAACAATAAAACTACTACTGAATACTATTATTATTATTAACCCTCAATTATCCATCTCTCACCCTTGAATAAGTAGTTATTCATGACTGATGGCTCAATCTGTAAGCGATTATCCAGGTATCAGGTCAGACCTCTGGCTATGATCCATTATCACTGTTTATAGGAGATTAATAGTGTCAGCTACGTCATTAATGACCCCCACTGACGGCCATTTTATGGTGGAACCCTGTGAGGGGCGAAGTGACGTAACAGGACAGTTGCTTAGCAGTGGGGAGGCTGCTCACCCTTCCAGGCGCACGTCAGGCAGCGAACGGTTGAGAGCGATCATCTCGGAGGCCATGAGGTTGAACTGGTTGATCTTGAACATCTCCTTCATCTTCTCCTGGTTCTCCTTGGGGATCACCACCGGCTTCCCCCCCTCGCCGGGCCCGTCCCGCGGCCTGGTCAGGGCATCTGCAATGGAGATTCACACACACAGCTGTCAAGAGAGGTGGCCGGAGGGTGTGAGAGTCTGTCTTTGTGTGTGTATAAATATACGCTCACCTTCTCTCCCCGGCAGTCCTCTCTCCTTCTTGTCGTCACATTTGTTGCACTCGCTGAAGTAGAGCAGGATGAACATGTCCAGCATCACCCACACCAGAGAGGTGGCCAACACCACCTTGCAGTAGGCGAACCTCCGCATCCTGGAGAGAGGTGACAAGACCCAGAGAGAGAGAGATAGTGGGGAATAGAGAGAGAGAGAAGAGCAAGAGTGCAATGTTAAAGCTCCTTCTGAGGTGTGATGGTGAGTCCTGAGCCGCACACACAGTCACGGGCTTTGCCAAAGCTCTGCAGAGGAGATCACTCTCTCTTTCCCGTCTCCATCTCCCTGCCTTTCTCCACATACACACACACACACACCCCCTCCCCCTCTAGCTCTGCGCCTGAGCATCTTCTCAACCCCTCCATCTGTCCTTCCGCCTGTCTGTCTGTCTGTCTGTCTGACTCTCGCCTCTTATCTGCCGGCTGGTTATCAGTGCCTCTCCAAAAGGTCACCTCCACACTTTCAGAGAGAGCCTCAAAATGAATACTGTGCATTGTTGGATTTCCGTCCTAAATCACTCCAGAAGAAAAACGGTAAACCCACGATTACCTTTGTCTCAAGCAAACACACACACACACACACACACACACACACAACCTATCAGAGTTATTCTCATACCCCTGCAGTGTACAAGCCAACCTACCCTTTGTACATTTAACATGCCAAATCCCTGTGTGCTAAAGTGCAGTCAGACACACACCCCCGCAGGTAGGCACACACGCACATACACACACACACACACACACACACACACACACACACACACACACAGAGCAGAGAGAGAGGGGCTGTGATAGTAATTGCTTTTCTTTGGCAGGCAGCGAGAGTCAGACACAGCCACATTAAAATTCCTCTGCTCCCCTCTCCTTCTCTCCTCCAGCGCCATCTCTCCCTCTCTGGCTGCTTCTCTGCCTCGATGATCCCTCAGGTTGCAGCAGCACAAGCAGAAGGGAGAAAATTAATTTGGCCACAGTGATTTCTCCTGCGCTCCCGAGAGAAAAAAAAAAAAAAAAAAAAGGTGTTTATGCATAGCTAGCTTAGCTTAGCTTAGTAGCCACAGAGGACAGAGAATTGCAGAGCGGCAATTCTAAATTCCACCTGATAGGATTCTTCTACCACGAAACGTCTTGCACAGCAGAAAAACAAGAGTGCAGATCTGTCTGTTCTCTCAAAGTTCGCCTCTTCCTCAGACTCTGGTGCCTGGACAGCCGAGGAGTTTCACTATCCTGACAATGCAGCGGTTCTACCAGTTCTGCCGGGTTAAAGCTGTGTATCGCTGCAGCAGCATGTTTTCACACACACGCCAACACATGAGTTCACACAGACACAGTTCATGAACAATAATAAAGATGAAAAAAAAATGGAAGCTGCAAAACATAAAATGAAATGGGGCCCTACAAAAAAAAAGCCACTATAATAGTCAATCTACTTGGACTGAGAGCTGCGACCGTTATTATTATGTGACAGTAATGCTGTTTGATTAACAGCCAAATTACTGTTCTCAGACACAGGGGTGATTCGGGATGCCAATTTAAATTTCACAGCTCATGTCAACAATGTTGCCAGATCTACAGTACTTTTCATCACTTAGCGGGGTTTTACATCTCAGGCTGACGCAGAGAAAATAGCACAGAGAAACTACCAGTGCATGACTGTAATGCTCTGTTCTCTGGTGCTCCCCACAAAAAAAAAATTATAGGTTGCCTGCAGCTTATTCAAAATACAGCAACACAGGTTTTAACAAAGTCGAGGAAAACACATCCTGTTACACCAATTTTCAAATCACTACATTGGCACCCAATCAGCTCCAGAATCAAATTTAAAAATGTTCTGTTCTTGGTTTTCAAATCTCTTAACACCCTGGCACCTACGCATTTGTCTGATATGCTTGTTCCAGAAGAGCCAAATAGATGTACATTGTTGGAAAAGCTGTATATTATGTTTATGTTAGGTTTTCCCTGAAGAGAAAAGTGTGCTACAATAGTTGTATAGGTCTGTATACTGGAATGAGAGCAGCACAGGAGTTTATGATATGCTGAAATGTAGTTATAGTTATAATGACTTATCCCACATGAAAAGTTAAGACAAATGTTAAAAATGTAAATTAGTCATTCAACTGATTACTCGATAAAATAATCTACAGGTTAATCAATAACAAAATAATGGTTAGTTGCAGCTCTTTTACGCATACTGCACACATAGCTGTATCTATGCCTAAATTACAAATTTATTATTATTTTCAAACCTGTTCAAATTATTTATGGCGCCACTAGAATCTCATGTATGTGACGGTGGGGGCGCTTGGCATGGCGTGTGTGTGAGCGGAGGGGAGGAAGATGGCTAGCTGGGTCCTGAAGTGTTGTCGCCACCTGAGTGTGATGACTGCAGCGTGTTCACACACACAGGTGTTACTCTTAGTGCAGCACAGTGAGAGCGTGGGCTGAGTGCTATTACCAACTGCCTCGCTCCGTGTCACTATCCCTCTCCACAGCTCTCTCTCTCACTCTCTCTCCTCTTGTCCTGTTATACGTTTACTATTTCTGCTTCTCTTCGATTGTTAACCGCTCTACTTTTTCTCCCTTCCACATAAAAGAAGTGATTTAAAAAAAAAAAAATAATTTCCAGGGTAGCCAGCATGGCCCTGATATAAAACTCCATGGCTTTCCATAACTAAGTCAGAGCGCTTCCATAACCTAAAAACAGTATTCCAAACTGGTTTGTCTGTGTTGTTTCTCAGCTCAGAAAAGTTAAACTCTAAAGGGGTAAGTAAACAGTCTGGGTTTCCACTATAAATTTGGGATTCCTGTGGAGAAAACAGCTGAAAACCCCACCATCTAACACAATGAATGTGTGGGAAAACAATGTAAAACACATTCTGGTATATTCCTGTAAAGTGAGCCCTTTGTAAAATCCCCACATATTCCCTGACTTCCCCCGAAGAATTCATCAAATTCCCTGACTTCCCCCTGTCTCTGAATCCTCCTCTCAATTTCCATGACATTCCAGAAATTCCAGAGCCAATGGGAAGCCTGAATTTCACTCCTCGCTCTCCCATCCCTCTCCTCTCTGTGTTTTTCTAGGTTGTGCTGACCTCGCTTGACCTCCACGCGGTAACCTGACGCAATCTGATAACTCGACACAAACACAAATCTCTTCCTTTTTCGCACATTCCTATGTCCTTACAGAGGCAAGCACATATGCAAAACATACAAAGACACACACACACAGGCGCTGACAGACACTGACGCATACACACACACACACACACAGACAGACATACTCTCAGTCTGTCACAAACACAGAGACACACATATATTCTTGCTCACAAAGTTGTGTCAAAATGCTGTCAGGAGGATGTCAGCTGGTTTCCCTGCATGCCATTTGATCAGAGCGATGTAAGAGGAGTAGACAGCAGCGCTCCGAGCAGCAGCAGAGAAGATTTATATGCACATACATTGACTCAACACACACACATAAACACACACACACAAACACACACACTCTCCCAGCGCTGTCTCTCAGCCATGCCGCTCCACTCACTGCATTTCTAATCAGGCATGGCAGAGGACACCTCAGGTCTCCTCTCTGCTCACGGCAGCCTCAGGCCCTGCTTCTGTGTGTGTGTGTGGGTGCGTGTGTGTGTGTGAGTGAGTGTGTGTGTATGTCAGTTTAGTTTATGTTGGGTGCTAGTCTCTTTGAAGTCTCTTTTAAACAGCCTTGCTCCCTATGACATTAAACAGACACACAATTCTCTATCCCTCCATCTCCGCTCTCTTCCTAATCCATTAACATATCACGTTCCCTCCATCTTTCTTTTATGTCTTCATCCCGGCTATTTCTCTCTCTCTCTCCCTCTCACAGTCCCCCCCCACCCCCACCCCCTTTCCCGTTCGACTCTCGGTGACGTCCTCTCCTTTCAAGAGCGGTTGCCATCACTACTTCCCTACAAGAACACAATTCCCCCTTCACATCCCTCTCTCCGTCTCTCTTCACATCCCCTCCTCTCCTCCAGCTCTCCTCTCTTCTCCACAGGCTTAATCCCCCTTTAGAGATTGCACAACCAGTGTTTCTCACAACCACTTGGCAACCCTTTACGCTGGAGCAAGAGGAACCAGAGTCTCACTGCCGCACAATTTATGCCTGAGAGCGAGGAGCCTCCCTTCTGGGATTTTATGAGTATATGTGTAAAGGAGAAAGAGGGGAGAGAGAGAGAGAGAGAGAGAGAGGGGGGGGGAGAGAGAGAGAGAGAGTGTATGTATGACAGTGAGAGTGTATGTATGTGTGTGAGTGCAAAAGAGAGAGAGGGATTTGTGTATTACTCAGCGGCAGCAAGTCTGTGCTGGTAATTCATATAATAGACCTGCACAGACTATTGCCATATTTTATTTGCTTGCTCGTATATCCGAGTTTAGTCTCTAGAGAAACAAATGCCCTTATTCTTAACCACCTGCTTCGTCATAAACAAGAGGGTAAAAATGCATGTTGCTGTTGCGCCTTCAATGACAAGATCATAGATATTGCCATGAGCCGTCCTTGGGTCATGCAGGCTTGATAAGCTCACCAGTTTCCAAGACGACACTGATGAGAGCAGTGATTTGCTGAACAGTCCTAATGCCTCTCAATTGGAGCAGAACAAGACACAGGCTAATATTAGGGAAGTGAAACAGAACAAAGTGGCCTGCAGCTCTGTCTCTGTTGCTCTTTATGGAGTAGCTGAGGTACATGGCCTCTCCTAACAAAAAGGCTGGGGTCACTTAATTTCCAGGTCACAACCTTGACTGTGAAACAGAACGGTCCCTCACGGAGGAAAGGAAACAGAGAGAGAGAGAGAGAGAGAGAGAGAGAGTGAAGCTGTGTGAGAGAGTGAGGAAGGAAAAGACACAAGGTGAAAAAGGCAAACACTGAAACAGAGAAAACTGCCCATTGCGGCGAAAAAGCCCTAGCTCAAATTGATTACCCATTCAGAGCTTGGCACGAATGCAAAGTGGAATTAAACACTTCAATCTCCAATCACTCGGGCATTTTTGGCCAAAATCAATATACATTACTGTCACAGGGGGTGTTCCCTGGACGGTTGGAGAGAGGGCGCAGCTGCCTGGCTGCACCACTAAACAACAGACACGCACATACAACAACATACTAGGCAAATCTAAAAAAAAAAAAATAAAACCACAGCATCACTCCCCTCAGCCTGAAGGACGCCGGTGTAATTGCTCTTTTAACGACTCGTAACGACTCATTTTCTCTCTATTTCTACTTCTATATCATTCTCAAGCATGCATCGACATATCCATACACGCACATGCACAGAGGGGGGGTCAGGGTGACACTGATCAGAGCAGTGGCGTTAACTTGGCACAGCTGCTGAAAAAGTAAAAGACACCACTTAACACACAGACACAGACGGACACAAACAAACAGATCAAATCACATGACCAGCAGTCTAAGCTGTTTGACCCAGCAGGTTTGTGCCTGTCCACTATGTCAGCTCCTGCCTGCGCTGCGACTACTGCCACTACTCATGCCAACCAGGCAGGATTTACACAGCAGGGTTTCCCCTTCCTCTTAACCACTTGTAGCAGTTAACCTAGGTATTTTCTAACCATCGAAACAAAAAGGAGCACAAGTTGTGACTTTACTTTGCATAGGGAATTTGAAAGAGTTCCAGTACAACCACAGTGTTTCCCATACATAGGTTCATCTGTGACACACTGCCACAATATCAGCACGGCTGCCACAAAATAAAAAGTTGGTCAATGTATAGAAATTGATCTAAATTGATCTCGAATGCTGCGGCTAATGTGCACATCATATCATGTTTGTCAATGGGAGATGCACAGACCAGCAGACCAACAGCATTATACTCAATCCAACAGCCTCCCATTCAAATTCCACAATTTGCGCCAAACTCGCATGCGTTAGTAACGGTATTTGTAAACAGTAACTTGATACTTTTTAATCAGAGATTTATAACACTGCTCATCACTATATAGATAGATATAAAGTTAACATGAGTGCAGTGCAGAAGCTTCATTGCATATTGCCCTGATCACCAGTTGGATTCCACTGGACACACTGCTCTCACTGTAGGTAAAGACAACTAATTAATCCTAACAACTAACTGCCACAAGAGAACTGTCAACCTGAAACACTGAACTATATTATGTTTGCCATTTGGCGAACGCTTTTATCCAAAGTATCTTACAGTACCATGAGCAAATATCATTTTGGCATGAATGGTTCCTTTGGAAATCGAACTCCTCACCCCGGCAGTCTTAGTACCGCGCTGTCTACTCTACCCACTGAGCTGCACATAACCACTCTCACTCTTAATAGTGCTTTCTCCTTATGGACCTTCTGAACAGGATCCAATACTGTTTTGTTTGTTTGTCATGTATACTCATGTACACTTAATATCTTTCACTTGTTTTTTTTTTATACTACTCTGTTTCATATATATTTTTTTTATTTGTTTTTTCATCTTTTGTAAAGTGTCTTTGAGTATCATGAAAAGCACTTTATAAATAAAAAGTATTATTATTATTGTTAGAAAATGTTCAAACCTCTATATCACCACACAAAAGAGACCATTCTGGCAACATCAGTACCTAAGGTATGGAAACTAACAGAACATGCCTGAATATCACAGTGCAGCAGGGTGGCAAGGATGTGTTTTAAAGTGTTTTAATCGCTTTTTTGCTCAAATGCAACGTGCCTTGTGGTGCTCAGACTACATTTAAAAAGGTACAAATCAACCTTAACCACAATTCATCATTCCTATCATCGTACCTGTCCAAATGAGTAAAGGGGTCTCTGGTCAGATGTGCAGGGGGCTCCACCAGCAGAGGGGGCGGAGCTTCAGAGATCCCACTTCCTCCTTCGCTTGTCACTCAAACATGCTCCTGAAGAGAGAAGAGAGAGAGACACACAGAGTAAACATTTAGTTCCCCACAGTCTGAGGAAAAGCACACAACAGTTTCACAGATACCTACAAAAACATTTAGTGTGATGTTGAAGCTGAGACTCTAGCCAAGTCAGGAAATACTCTGACGACACTTTCTCTCTCTCTCTCTCCGTTTTGCTCTCTCTCATGCATTCCAGCTATGTGGCGTGGGGACTGTGGACTCTCTGAACCGCCCCGGGGCTGTGACCCGGAGGGTTCAGATCACGGGGCGCACGGCTATGAAGAGACAACAGCAAGCCACAGGAAGACGAGAGAGAAGCGGTGTCACTCAACGGCCAAAAACACACTTCCTGGCTGCGCTGGAACATTAAATAACACTCATCTCTCTCACACAATCACACAGTCAGAGTCACAACGTCACCAGGCATGTTGCCATTTGCACCAGCGCTTCCCGTTAAGATAGGAAATGCATCGTCATTCAGTCGGTGTCAAGAGTGAAGAGCAGAGTTTGGAATTTCTGGCTGTCAATCATTTACAAATCATCAGCCTGGCGTTCCATCTTTCTGTAATGTGCTATAAATCCTTCATCCTCCCTCCTTCCACACCCACCCAGAGGTCAAACAGCACCAGAGGCTCTCAGCCAGCCTTGGAGCAGGATGAAAAGAGAGAGAGAGACAGAGAGAAGACGGAGGGATGAAGGGATAGAGGGATAGAGGGATGGACGACTGACGGATTCTCAGAACTGCTCATTTCACTGGATTAATCTGCTATTTTTGAAAAATCCGCAGAGAGAATGAAGATGAGAGTGAATATGACTGAGCGTGTGTGTGTGCGTGTGTGTGTGCGTGTCCTTCAATCTGGTCCTTGGCCTACTTATAGCCAAGACGTCACTCTGGTCCACTGGGACTTCATATTGCCAGCCTGTGTGTGTGTGTGTGTGTGTGTGTGTGTGTGAGTGTTTGAGTTTGTATTACATGGTGTCTAACAAAAGAGCCATACCATAAATCCCTCCTTGCAGCCCACACATCCCAGTGCTAGTGAATGTGAGCAGGCTATACTGCAGTGCAGGTATGCCTCAGTATGTGAAGGGTCCTGGCCACCAAAGGTGTCTGTCTCCTCCTGGGTGAGTCATCATTCCTCATCTCCTCCCTCCCTTTCTCTCTCACACACAAACTCTCTCTCTCTCACACACACACACACACACACACACACACACACACACACACACACACACACACACCTCCAAAAAGTTTCAGTGGGATGTAATCCATCTGCAAATTGGAAGCAGGACAAGCAAGAGCTTCTATAAATACTCCTCAGGTTCCCCTGACACTCACAAAATAAACCTACAGAACCACACACAACACTGCAGTGCAAATAGCAGCAACACGTGTCTCTCTCTCTCTCTCTCTCTCTCTCTCTCTCTATCAGCACAGAAAAAATCTCAGTCTACCTCTCCTCCTGCTTATTGCCTGTGTCATGTGGCTGTCATTTTATGACTGTTATATGATGAGAAAGAGTGAGAGAGTCAAAGAGAGACAGACAGAGAGATACCATGATGCCATGCCTGTCGTTTTCACTGGGCTCCTCTCCAGCAGTCCAGCCATTTTGCACTCAGCAGCACAACTGAAGAAAACGTACACCGGTCAAGCTCAGCTCTTTATCAATAGCGTACGCACCAACAGCTCTGCCCTACAAAGCCAAAGAGCAGTAACTGTGTGAGTAGAGAAACTGAGAAAAACAACATTATCTCCTGCCTCAGCAAAAGTATTGTTGGTACAGAATTGTACTAATGTAATATAATTTATGGGTGATCGCTGATATTTGATGTAAATCCTGACCTCTGACCTATAAAAACACAAAACAGTAGTAGTTACTGCTGTTGGTGATTGTGAGGCAGACCTGCTTTCAAAGGGTTAGGGTTTATGCAGATGGGGATGCTGAATTCAAACGCACACCGACACACACCTAACCAGAGTACATCAAGACACACTTTAACATTGCCATATAATGGCTCAGTAGTTAGCCTAATAGATGGATACTTAGTCAGATGTGTAATGCAGTGCAAGTGAGCAGAGAGGGACCCGTCCAAACAGTGAGCCGTGCCAGTGGAACATGACATTATCTAGGCCAACACTGCACTGACACAGGCATCCAGAGAGCAGGGGCAGCCAGAATACACTGTGCGTGCGTGTGTGTGTGTGTGTGTGTGTGTGTGTGTGTGTGTGTGTGTGTGTGTGAGTGCCCACTTCATTTGCAGGTTGAAAGGACTGGTTTGGTTGTCATGGTGATTTACAGGCTTCCCCAACTGTGTGTAAAAACACATAACCAGCCCTTCAGCGGTCCTATGATGTCATACCACTCCTACCATATCAGCCGTCTCTTCTTTGAACCCTACTCACCCCTTCCCTGCCCCTTAACCTCCTCCTCCTTTCCCCTTCCTGGCTCTTCTTCGCTCCAGCTGGGACCAGCTGAGAACCAGCACAGAGGAGAATGTACTGTGGCAGCCAACAGGCCGGGTCCTCACCATCCCACCCTACTCTCTCCTCTGTCCCTACAGTACACTCCCTGTTATTTATCCCCCAGTTCTGTCTCTTCTCCCACGCAGGCCTCTTTCCATTCTGTCTGGATCAACGTAATTCCTGTCGTAAATCCCAAAGAGGAGGGAGGGAGTGAGAGAGGCTGACACATGCAGAGCTGAGGAGGAGTACATGGGTGGAGGAATGAAGAAGTCTTCTCTCTGAGAGCAGAAGTCTTCTCTCAGCGAGCAGAAATCACTCAACAGACATTTGGTTTGTGAGCGCCTGCATCCATAACACCTTGCACAAACGGCACGCTAAAAGCTTGAGGGCTCCGAGGCTTCAAAGCTGAACCTGAGCCAAACAAGGTTGAGGCGCTCCAAAACGACCTTTGTCCTGAACGATTTAGTGGGATAGTGTGGACTGAGCTAAAACTAACAGAGACAGTCAAATCAGTCCTTCAGAATCCCCAAAGCTCAGCGCAAACACTGTGACCAACCAGCCATGGCCGAGCTTTAAACCTAACTGTTCCGCTATCTCTCTACACACAAAGACAGAGATAGAGAGGAGAAACAGGAGAAGACAGGGAGAAAGGTCTCTATTCTGAAGACAGTGTGATATCTTGCTATGAGCATGTAGTGTGTGTGTGTGTGTGTGTGTGTGCTTGGGTCTCAGCCAGGCTGTCTGTATGTGTTATGTGTCTCTGTTTGCAGCGTATGCTGTAACAGAGGGAGTCCAAAGACGACATCCTCGCTCTTAGCAACAACAAACATGGCTGTGCCAAGGCTGTGCCAACTGCTCCTCCACCCACTCTTCCAGCCCCCCCCTCGACCTCCTGCTCCGTCAAACACCTCATGTCTCTGCGGTGTGGGAAAGGAAGGCCTTGAGGGGCCTGCAGCACCACACGCACACACAAAATCCATGCTAAATAGGGACTATAGGAAAGACAACAAAAGATGACAACAACAGTATCAGAGGCAACTGCAGCCGTAGCTCAAAATCCCTGACAGCTTTCCAGGGGAAGCCCGGGGAGGAAAAACAGGAATGCCAGGAATAGAGAGGGGAGAAAATAGGTAAGAAGCAGCTGGTCCCTCCTCCCTGGACCCGCCACTGTGTCACTCACAACAGTTTTCCAGGTTGAAATGGCTCACAAAACAGCCCTGCTTTTCTTTCCATAATAAGGACCCGCACTGGGAGTTGGGGACCTAACTGTCACCTTGTAGATCTACTGTATGCACTCACAGAGGGAGGCATGGGAGGGAAAGGAAGAAAGAGGGACAAAGGGAAAGATGGAAAGAGAGAGATGAGGGGAGAGGGGGATGGGAGAGAGAGAGTGAGAGAGAGTGTGTGTGTGTGTGTGTGTGTGTGTGTGAGAGAGTGAGAGAGAGAAAGAGAGGGAGAAAGATCTGCTTCCTGTTTACGGAGAGTGGAGAGCAGAGGAAACAGAGCAGCAGGCTGCTAGACACTGTAACCGGCATGACAGTGATGACAATACACACACACACACACACACACACACACACACACACACACACACACACACACACACACTACCTTCCCTCTGTATCCTGAGACACAGAGCAGCTTTGGCCCAAACCCTTCCCATCTATCTCTTTCTGTCTCCGTGACACCTGGCGACGTGCGTTCTGCTCTTGGTTCCATACTTCCCTGCTGTCGCTGCCCTGGCCAGCAGCCGTGTTAACAGGATCGAGCTTAAGTGCATGCATGTTCCCGGCTGCGTGCTGCAACGTTCCCGGCAATGTTCCCAATCGGGGACAGAATTCCTAGCAGTCCTATGGAGCATGAAGTCTCCGCCTCTTGTGGTGGTGGTGGCAGAATGAGGATTAGGTGTGTGTGCGCTTTAAACAAATTTCCCGTACAACAGAAGCAGGTTTTTGGCAGTATACGCTGCGATAATAATAACTATAAAAATTAACTTCAGCATAGCTATATTAGCATAGCATATCTAAAAGCAGAGTTTACAAAGTGCTTTAAAACACAACATAAACACAAGGAACAGTAAAATATATATAAATGAGACTGGTTAAAAAAAAATATAAATCAACAAATAGAAGCATGAGAAACAACTCGAGATTAAAAGTGAGCAAAATCAAAAACATTACGTAAAAACAAGTCCATGAAGTCCACAAGTTTTATGAAGCTTATAATCCTGAAATCAACTCTAACCCTATCTGGTAACCAGTGTACGGATCCTTCAATTGGGGATCTATGGTCTCTTTGTTTGGCAGCAGTTAAAATCTTAGCTGCTATTTTCTGAACAAGCAAATGACTTTTGACTGAGGCAGAAATAGAATTGCAGAAGTCTAAATGAGAGGAGATTGAGGCCATTGCTGACCTTCTCTAAATCTGTAGAGGATAAAAACAATTTGATCTTTGAATCTTCAGACTGCAGTCGCCCTCTCTTCCAGTGCTACACAGCAGACATCGGTGTTGGTCAATACAACAGAGGAACGCTATTTCTGGAGTGTCTGGCTTTGCAGAACCTGCTGCCCACGTACGCACACATCCCCAGTGCGCATGCGTGCACACACACACACACAGCTACACACACCTGAGAGGCAGAGCACTTCTCCAATTGTTCGCTTAATGTGAAATGTTTCCCATGAGATTTTTGCTGCCTAAGTGGTTTTTCCACTGTATAAATGTGCCTACTGCACCCATCCTGGCACGGCACAGTTAGGGCTGCTGCAATAATTGCATAATTGAGTGATCGCGATAATAGGCTAACCCTCAGCTGAAATTACTTTGTATGACTGCGATCATTCTGTTTTCACCTTAAGAATCTTCCTCTTCCATATTATCTTTCAAATAAAAACAAATATGTTTGAAAATTGGTCAAAATGTATATCCTGCTGCCCACTAGGTCATTACTTAGATGATTCAGATCACACTGCCTGTTAAATAGCCTAAAATCAGACAGGGAGAGGTCTGCAGAAGTTAGATGATGACGTTTTAGCATTAGAAAGGCTATGAGCTGACATAACTGGATGCTGAGATAACTCCATGGAAACTAATTTCACACATATGATTACTCACATACCTTTAGAGCAAGAGCGTGACGAGGCGCACAGAGATCCCGGACATGAAATGTGGGATGTGCCTGTGGATGAACTGAAAGCATTCACGGTGCGCTTCTGTAGTTCTGTGCAAAATATGCAGCAAAATATAGATATCGACAGCTACTGGTCAGAAAGAGTTTGAACAGACTTTCATCAGACAAACCAGAGGAGAGAAAACCAGAGAAATCCTGCAAGAAAAACAGGAGAGGAGACGAGAGGCGAGTGCGCACATAAAAGCTATTTCCAAGAAGGATTTAATGGACTGAGCTCATTATATATGTATCCATATTTGACATTAAGCACATCTCAGCCATACTAGTTATTTCCTATTATTTCATACCATATAATACTGTGCAAGGTATAAAAAGGAAATGTTAGATGAATGTGTGCATAAAGGCTCATTCCGAGAATTACATGCAGTAAATTCACGATGATTGAAGAAATCTGTCATGTTTTTAAATACCTTACATTTTGTTTCTGTTTATTATTTAACTGCTTACTTCTTTTTGGTGTTTTGCTTACTCAAGCGCTTTTGGTGTTGTGCCTGTAATATCTGATATAATCAAGTAATAGCTACAGCTACATTTTCCAACTGTATATATTGTAATATTTTTGAAATAAAAATGCAGACACTGATTTGGTTGTGTTGGTTGTATTTCTCGAAAGATCAAGTTTTACAGCAAGATGTTTTATTTCCTTTGTACATAGGTAGGTAGGTTATTAGACTGCTGTGGATGCCGACATCAGCTGTAACGCAGTGTGGTCTATTGGTGTCTTTGCTTGGCTGAAGGGGATTCAGAGTCTGGCCTTTCTAGTGTGTGAGGGCAAACCGTTTGAAGTTTATCGACGCTCTGTTGCCTTGGTCCGACGTTATCACTGGAATGTAGCACAGTGAACATGGATCTTGTTGCAAAGCCACATTCGACTTCACCAACCAGCACATTGTTTATTTGGAATAGTGTGACCTATTTATTTGTTATTTCATGTGCTCAGTTCATTACTCTCCTTGGGGAAAAATAGACAATTAAATCTTTTATTTCACACAATAATCGTCATTACAAAACTTGATTGCTACAGCCCTAGGCACACTGTGTTTTTCCTGAGATGTTTTATGTATAGTTTGGTACAGGTATGCTAGAAGCATGCTGGTGCAGTGCCTTAACACATCTGGTACTTGCCTGCTCTCAGAGTGCTGGCAGGGATGTCATCATTACGTTGGTGATGGGCAAGTGGCATACACAACTGCTCAGTAAATGCAAAGAAAAGCCGAAGGGTGCTGTTAATGCACTACATCCATAGTAGGCCTAGTATTAGTACAATATGATACTTGAGTCACTATATGACAATATAGGCTTGCCCAGTACGCTGAGTCACTGCGTGTGTGTAATATCTTACTGCTCCGACATAAAGCAACCCTGTTCTTTTTTCACAGGAGAAAAGTGAGAGACATTTGACATTTTTCCTCCCTCAAACAGTGCCAGGAGACAAAAAGACGCCTTATCAACAAATCAAGACGTCCTCTACTAGCTGCTGTCTGTCATTGGCAGTTGTCAGAATCACGTAACCTACCTGCCTGTCTGTATGCTTGGTCCTCATTAATCCTGCTATTTAGCACTACTGGGTCAGTTCAAGTGATTTGATCTATGAGGCCATATTTCAAAAAAGAGACACTCAATAGCCTATTGGCTGCTGCAAAATGCTCAGTTAATCAATCACTGGGCAGAGCTCCAAATACACACATACAAATGCACGTACGCACGCGCACACACACACACACACACACACACACACACACACACACACACACACCTCCCAACCGAGCTAGAGCTATCAATATTTCATTTAAGTAGCTCCTCGCACGACGCCATGAGGTCAATATCTCCACCCCCATCCCACCCTACACACACAGACACACCTAATCACACTACATAACCTCCAATAAGTTTTCATTGCGATTTGCAAATGTTCAGCAATAACTGTGGTTTAGTAACTGCAGGCAAAATTCAGTATGAGCCCCAGGCATGACTAATCTAGGCAAAAACCCTTTCCAATCTAGCCTCATTCGGAAACTACATAGATCTTCATCTCTGTTAACTATCAGAATTCCAAATCTAAAGAGCAGTTTGGCTCCTGCTTCACTTTGTATTGTTGTGTGACATTCTTCCGCTGGGCCAATCCTCCTACAATAAGTACAGAGGCAGTGTCCTCCTGCTGTCTCTCCTCCAGTCCATTCCCCACAGAGCTGCAGCCACTGACCCACATCTCAGCCTCTGGCAGATTACACTGCAGCACATCCGACACACACACACACACACACACACACACACACACACATGCACACACACACACACATGCACACACACTCACATGCACGCGCACACACAGATACATGAACACAGCGAGTCTGACATTTGTGGCTCACAGAAAAGCAATTTCTGATGGCTTAGCATACACACCCACGCGCACACACACACTCAGACACACAATGGGCCCGTTGTTCTGCAGTCCATCAGACGGCAGTGAGTGTTGATACGGCTATCAGTGTGACCGGGCTAGAACAACTCCACTCAAAGAGTCCTCAGACACACATACATACACACACACACACACACACACACACACACACACACACACACACACAAACACACACACAAACACACACAAAGAGAGACACTCAAGAGTAGTGGCCCAGTGGTAGATAAGGGCCAGAGATGGATGGCTGTGTGTGTGCAGACCCAGAGGGAAGTGCTGTACCTGGGTCAGGGTGAGCCTGGGGCAGATAGCTCACTCTGTCACACAACTAAGATAGAGTACAGAGCTGCCACAGTGGGGGTCTGTCCTTTCTGCACCCTCCTCTCTGTAGTTCTCCCCTTCCCTTTCTATCCATTTGTTACAGACATTCTCTCTACTAAATTTGGGTACATGCTGGGTATTTGGCCTAGTAGTTAGCCTGCTGCTGTTTTTGCAACACTTACTGACCTAAATCACACTAACAATTTGTTTTCTTTGGTCGGAATCCTAGTGGAAAGTTTACATTGTTGTATGTGTGCATTTGGTTTGTTTGGGTTCACACTGCCCAATTGCAAGTGAACCAGGGCTTGTAAACAAATGGACTCACACGAAGCTAGTTTACTGGACAGAGTTTTGGTAACTTGTCATCCTGTGAGGCTAGAGATTTTGGCGACAGGGGCCATGGGGCAAAACAAATCCAATTCTAGTGCCTGAAACTTTAGCTTAGCATGATGGACTTGCCTGTAGCCTTTGCTGTAATTTACCTTCTCTGCTGTTCATACCAGCTGAGAACACACAAAGAAATAGCTGTATATGAACATCAGTCGAGACTGTGGGTTGTCTTCGCTTGTACGTACCAAAGGATATCACCTCATCTTGACTCCAAATTTGCCCTTGGTTCATTTGGTTATTCCAGGCTTTCTAAGCATGATTAACTGCTGGCTATCAGATGTCAACATCCGTCTCCTTATACCCATAAAAAGATGTGTTTTGGGGTCGTTTCCTGAAGCTGGTTCAGATTACATTCTCAGTTAACAAATTGCACTGCAGTTTGCTTGGAAGAGGACAAGACTCGCATTTTCAGGCAGTTTCAGTGTGCTATTTCGCGCCACCCGAGTGGCACAAATGACATTGTTCTCAGCTGCCCCCCAGAAAAAGACATAAGCGCTCCAGAGTTCAAATAAACTGTTTCAATCACGCTTGGTGTCAACACACCCTGAAAACAGACCTATGCATTCAAAGACTTGTAACACTTGTCTGCGAGCATGGGATGGAAAAACACCGTCTACCTCTCCCCTTAGCTCTTATTCCTTTTTGTAGCACTTCTCTTACATGATCAATCTATAATCACAGGGATATTGTCAGGGAACTATGGCTCTGGGCCTTGCACTTGGTATTGGTTGCTTGTAATGTTGCTGAAACCTCTAGGAATTGAAGCTTATTCTATACTGTTGCACTCATTGTAATTCTCTTTGGATAGTACGGTCAGCTTCATGCCTAAAATGTAAAATGAATCAGGGATCTGATTTTCTCGCTTTGCTAATTGAGACTATAGAGAGTACTGGCTGCAGGTTTGAGAAAAGCTCAAGGCATTCATGAGGTCAGGGTATTTTAGAGGGAAGGCAGTCTACTGCTTTAGAAGCACTGGCTCCTACTCAAACCTACTTAGGCTTAATACTGTGTCCGGTACTGGACGAGAGTGAACACATGCATTTATAATTTGCCTGGAGGTGTAATGTGATTTCGTTGTATCTGTTTGCTGTATTTGTCTGTGTGTGTGTGTGTGTGTGTGCCTGCATATGCCCCTATTTCTTTTAAGCCCGCATTCTAAAGATATCTAGCACCAATCTGTTTTAACTATAAATACTTCAACTAAAAAATAATTACTTGATTTCATGCATGATCTTGAACTGGTATAAACACCCCTTCTGACTTTTAAAAGAGATAGCCTACACAAAAAGGTCTTGTGCTTAACCATGCATGGGTAAGTAATTAAAAAAAGGGTTCTATGTGAAAGCATTTTGAACAAAGACCCATTAAGAGCTCTCATCCAGGTACAAAAAGGGCTCTCTTTTTCGGTATAGGCAGTGAGAATTGAGTCGTAATGCTGCGATCTGTGTAAATCCTGCCTGTATCAAGGCTTTTCTTGATTTACCAGCTCTGTGGGTAACCAAGCCACCATGCACACACACACACACACACACAACGCTTGAATTCAGCATTGAACTGACATGTATTGCAGAAAGTACTATACTTTATAATGTGGTATTACAATTTAATGATCAAAAGTTATGAGGTATCAGGTACGAGTAGGAAAAAACAAATAAAATAAAAAAGTCCCAGTGATACCCAGCCCTACAGTTTTTATAGGTCTAGGAGTTAGATGCACAAACCACCATACAGCCACAAAGCAAGATAGAGTAAAAAAAAAATACTGTGAAAAAAATACAGATACATACATAAAAAATACTCCTCAGAGAGGCACATTGAAAATTAATCTAGGCCAGAGTGAAGAGAGACATCTGTGTGTATGTGTGTGTCACACAATCGTTTCTCCATGAGTCAGCAGAAATTGGACACATTCCACTTCCTCTTATGGCGGGTGTAGGGGGATGGGCAAGGAGCAGGGCTGTCGCCATGGAAACTACGTCTTTTCCTGTGGGGTCATATCTCAGACTGAAACAGATGCTGTGAGCAACATACAGAGGCATGAACACCATGCATACACAATGAAGGGAATTGTTGAAGCTAAGCTGAATGCAATGTATAGGGTTACTTTAACCTACCTTGAACTCGCTCTACAAGACACAACCATTCACTAACCAGGCCAGGCTGTAGACTGAGCTGACAGCCACCTTTTATATGCTTTTACCACTATAGCAGTGTTCAAGGTGGCATTGCCTCTCTACTATTTAACTAACCAGGGGCCATATTATACAGACAGAATTAAACTAAGGCTCTCTTTGCATTTGGAATTGACATGTGTCTCATGTTCAGACTGTGTCTAGATATGATCATGCTGGACTACATTTGCACCTAACAGTAAAATGCATCTCCTCTATACACAGTGAAATCTGCCATCTCTTTCCCCTCACAAAAGGCATATTGCTTGTGCCTTCTACAAGTATCCTGACAATCCATTTTTGACAAGTAGGTTACTATCCAAGCTGCCTGTCACCTGCTTGATTTGAGTGGGTTTCCTGGTTGGATCCACCAAAGTTTATTTTCATTCACTATATGTGGATTTCTGTTGCTATATGTGGATTGGAGACACATTGCATTGACACTTTGTCCTTAATATGGCCACAAGCATCATTGATCACCTCCAGAGGTTGCTGCAAACTATTTGCAGAGTTCTATGCAAGGATTCCATGACTCAAATGTATTGAGATGGAATGATCAGATAGACTGAGATAGATGTGAGATGTGAGATAGATCTCATTAGATGTAATTATCGATTGTACTATTGCAACATAAAACATTTTTGTAACTTTGATTCAGTGACAAAATGTTTGCATCTCGAGAACTTTGCAGAGAACTAATAAAAAATGAGGGAAAACTTTCGTTGTAGTTTACACGATGCACAAGTAGAATAAATCCATCACATGCAACACTTCCATCGCAACGCAATGCATCTACAACGGCATGATGCAGCCAAAACAGATTTTCTCATTTGAAATGAATGAACTTCAATCAGAGTAATTCATTCAGTGCAAATAAGTGTAATCTTGGACGTATTTTACATCAGTCTTAAACTAAGTTTATATTACTGATCACCTGATGATGTCAGATCAACTCAACAGTCCAGTGTTGAGGACATGGGACACAAACAAGCAACGTAGAAACTGAGAACAGAAATAGACCAGTAATTCCTCATAAGAGGAGAATAGATGGAGAAAAACAAGCGACTGCAGCTAGGACACAAAATAAACCTCAGCTGAATACTGGGCTAAATCCTATTTCCTTATCATTAAGCCAGCAGAAACACTGTGTCCATCCAGCTGAGACACACACTGCGTGTGACAAGCACTGAATCATCAGTATAGGCCCTATATGCCGCCTAAACATACTGCGCCATAGCTTAGGCTTGATGCTCTGCAACATTTGACTTTGCAGCTTTACAAGGTTTCCTGGTTCCAGGAAAGCTATTTATGAGGAGTCAAAGTGCAGTGAACAGGACAGAGACATGTGAGGTCAATGAATGACAAAAAAGCTATGCAAAGGTCACGCTCACCCCAAGTGTGTTTCAGTACACACATGTGCACACACATACACACACACACAAAATTGAGGTACAAACAGCTGCATGATTAGGTATAAAATCTCCTTGTACTGTCACACAAACAGACACACACCGATACAATGCACACACACACGCACACGCACACACATACAGACACATGCACGCAACTAAGGCTTATGTGTTTGTGTTAGCCTATACTTGGTTGCAGCCTGAGTGTTAGCATGAAGCTGGCAAGACTCCCTGGTGGCACTGGCTGACCCACTTCTTTGCAACTCTATCCCTAATGTGACCCATTGGAAAGTCAGAGGGATACACACACACACACACACACACACACACACACACACGTATGTACATAAGCATTGAACATACACAAAGATGCACATTTGTATGCGGGGATGCGTGCACACACACACACACACACACACACACATGCCTGAAATTGCCTGACTTCAAACACTGTCAGGCTGAGGGGTAAAAAACAGCAAAACGTTGCTGATGGCTATCTCTCTCTTCCTCTCATCCTCAGATGTTCTGAGGTTGAACCATCTAGGTCTCTGTTATCTGATCTAGCTCAACTAGCTAGCAACATCTGGAGTGTGTTTCTGCAAGGGCTAGGCTGCCGTTGTAGGACACAAAAGTCAATCTAATGATACCAAAGGCTGGGGTACAGGAAGTGGACAGGTTACATGAGTGAGCTCATATCTCAATTCTGGAAAAGACAAATTACAGTAAGCATACACTTATACAAATACAAGACCAATGTCACCAGATAATTAATCCACCTCTTTAAACAAATAAACAAATGTATCTGTCCCAATGGAGATCTTCATTTATCAAAAAAGATTAAACTTTGACAGCATACATTAAGCTATAGTGCATTTGTATTAAGTACTACATGTTATCCTGCATGACACGGCTCTAAATTCACTTTTTTACTTGGTAGAACTGGTGGTTTAAACCTCAAAAATTTGGGAACAACAGGAAAAATTTACAAGCCTCCCCAAAAATTCAAGGAGCACTATTTTTCTATGGACAAACGGTCAATGCTGTAAAATCATTAAAATGTCATATTCTGGATATACTGTATGGAACAGAAACATACACTGATACTAATAAGGCTATTTACATAAAATGCCAAACAATAACATCTAATAACCTAATAATATAGCTTGCATCATTTTTACCATCAATTGCTGACACTGTTTCCATGCTCTATACCCATTAACATCACATCTCGGCAACTAGGATACGTGTCTGTGCGTGGGACTGCACTCATGTTCACCTTATATCTGTGTTTTGGGTAATTTTACACATCTCTGACTGTCTGACAACTAAAAAGTGTGAAGTTACTGTCTAGCATACACTGTTGCAAACACATGCGAGCAGTGGGGAGCATAGAATCATACAATTCACTTACATTTCAATTTCATTTCATTTCCAAAAGGTGGATCTGTCAGACTGGATGAGATACAACAGCTCCTTTCTCCTGCAGTGGCACAGAGCTAAAACCAATTGAAGCCAAGTGTGAAGATAGGTCTGTCTGACACCAGAGTACAAGGCTCCTAACATCAATACAGTGACCATATTTACAAGAATCGGAGGATTATTAAAAACAAAAACTGCCTTAAATAAAGCCGACTGGAAAGGAGTCAGAAATCGGCTATCTGGCCGTCAGCTGACACTTGTGAGAGGAAGCCTTGGAGAGATTTGGTTTTAGCCAATTAAAAACAACAACAACATTGAGGTAAACAAAGTCAAGCTGACGTTTGATTGGCTAGAACAGAACAGAACAGATAACAGAAGAGCTGTGCCATGCTCGCTCTAAAGTCTCCCTGTGACTATCATATGTTACTGCATCAGTGCCCAAATTTAATTTCCAGATCACACAATTTTAACTTTGGTTGCATTTTCGACCAAAATAGTGACACTTTATATCTCTGTTAGGTCTGAAGCAGGTTGCATCTATTCAATTGTAAGGGTTAACCTATATGGAACAAAGAATGGACCTAAGTTCAGTAGCAGTTCACCATTGTGATCCGTGGCTAAAAATACTAACGAGCCACTCTGAGCTTATTGTCCTGCTGCTAATTTCAAGTCTCAGTGCATGTATAGGCACAGGCCTGATGTTTCTTTGCCTATTTATATACAACGGTGTGGCATAAGTCTTGGAGGATAGGAAGGTTGGTATGGCCTCCTCTTGCATACTTTGTATGTATGTATGTGTGTTTGTTTATGTGCATGTGCGTGTGTGTATGTGTATGTGTGTCTGATCCGGCCATGGTCTGGAAGAAGGAACAATGGCATTCCTGTACTCTGAGCTCCAGGTGGCTGTGGAAACCCAATCCCAAACCAAGCCTTGCTGGCACACAGAGCGCCGGGATCGCCGAATGCTGCTGCCTCCCTCCGGAGACATGGGCCAGAATAGAGCTATTGTTCCAGACCGGCTCGGAGCAACAAATGCACCAAAGCCACTCTCTAAGACAAGCACACACAAACACACACAAACACTGGATATCACAAGTCTACCCACCTTTTCAAATTTTGACTTTTTATTGCCTTAAGGCCTGAAATGAAAACCCATTAAATCAGCTTTTTTTCCACTTTCATTTTGATAAAGAAACCACCAAAATCAAGGGAAAAACAAAAGGCTACTCATTTCCGGTTGTGCAAGTGTGCACATGCCTTATAATTGTTAAGATTAAACTTATTATACTCCAAAGCATATTATTATTATGATTATTACTACTGGTATTATTATTATTATATGATGGAAAAACACATGTCCTATTACATACGCAGTACCATCTATAAGTGCTAAAACCACACTGACACAGGCACACACACACACACACACACACACACAGATGAATAAGGGAGCACATCTGCTGCTGGGGCCTGAACACACGGCCAACGGGGCAGGAAACACATCATGCCGACTCTCGGCCTTGAAATGAGGAACATGATTCATTTCCTGTCAATGCTGGACAGTCATGCCTTAAAACAGGGCTGGGCTCAGACACACAGCTGAGGAAAGGTTCTGGACATGACACACACACACAACCCAAGTCAGAAAACTGAAGGGCTGAGAACTTGCAAGTCACGCCCCTGAAGTCAGGCTACATGTGCATGTTTCAAGACAGCGACTGCCTTATTTAAAGCTATTAACCTACACGGTCAAGTCAGTACTTATTTTGTCCTTATGTAGTGCAGCTGTAGACCACACAGCCACTCCTACATGTTCAAAGCCATCCGCACCCACCGGCCATGCACAAGCTCTGATACCAGGGGACCCATGCTACAGGTAGCAAATAGGTACAGCAGATTCCCTCCAGCAATACAGCATATTCTGCTATTGCACACGTACACACAACCACACGCACGCACACACAGAGGATAAATAATACATGTCCCTCTTTTCTCTCCCTTTGAGAAACATGACAGATTAATTTAATTGGTTCCCTGTCAATCCTACATCTTCATCTGCTCTGCGGCAGTTGCAGACTCTTACAGGATTGATAGCGAATCCATTTTCTTATCTCTCAAGATAATTACAGCATTGTTAATGCATGCTCACTCGTGCGTGCTCATTCTCTCTCTATCTCTCTCTCCCTTCTCTCTCTGTTTCACACACACACACACACACAGGCCCCACATGCTTCAACAAAAACCTATAAAAG
Organism: Centroberyx gerrardi; assembly: GCF_048128805.1. Taxonomy (NCBI): domain Eukaryota; kingdom Metazoa; phylum Chordata; class Actinopteri; order Beryciformes; family Berycidae; genus Centroberyx; species Centroberyx gerrardi. Next base: position 14,609,301 of record NC_136008.1, read on the forward strand.
GTCTCTTAGTGATTGAATTACATGAAATGTAATTAACCTCTGTTGAACAGGGGGGTTGCAAGGCTATAAGCCCAGTCAAGAATTAAAGAAGCTCAAACAGTCCAATGCTTTTTTTCCCCATTTGCAGCAAACTAATCTAAAGCATCTGACCTCTATCAGGACATTTCAGACACAACAAGCACAAACCAGGGGTTAAATTCTGGGGGCAGAGTTCATCTCCCCAAATGTGAACAGAGCCTGTGAAACAACACTGAAACTCTCTAAAATGTCCATTCATTGACATTTTGATAAAGTAACCAGCAAAATATCTAAAATATCAATTCAATGACATTTTAGAGCTCTTTTCATTGTAAAGCTCTTTTAATTGCAAGAAAAGCTATTCTTTTAGTGTTAGGCTACCCTTGTCCTTAGTCAAAACATATCTGTTAACTGATTTGAATACAGTTAGGGAAAGTCATTGCAGTCAAATGCGGCAAGTGAGATAACCTGGCAGTGGCCCATCCACGATAGACTCGGCAGTCTGAGTTAATGCTAACGTTAGATGGCTAAAAAGTATTTATGCGCATGATCATGCTGGCTGACACAATCATTCTTTCATCAACTCGATTTCAGACTGGTTTTGAAACATTAAGTAACTGCGAGGTAATTAGCGATTGCGTAACGTTACTCCTAGTGCAATCTATTTGTTTAACGGTGAGTCGCATCACATCCCGTTGCTTAGCTGCTTCTGTCAACAAGAACCTCCTCTGCCATAGTGCCAGTCTGTTAGTAGATAGTGGCTCACTGCCTTGCAAGGAGCACTGACCAGCAAAGAGCCTGCTAACGAAAATGTGTCTGGAAACACCAACTATCAGCCTAGGTTTAACATATTGTTCACTTACCTAGAGTGACAGGCGAGACCTCAACCACCGTTGTGGCGCAAGAGACCGCAGGCTAGCTAAACGCCTCGACGAGGCAGAAAACTGTCGCCGATAGTAGGGAATATCAGCTAGCGGGCTAGCTAGCTTAGCGAGCTAACGGTAGGAGAGTGTGTGGTCCTCTTTCTGTCGACGTCTCAGTGGTCGAGACAAACCAGTTACCTCCAAAATGAATCCGGGGACGAGGTGTTTCTGACGTTGAACACGGCTAGAAGAGCGATGTCTAGTGTCAAAACATGTTATCAGAGGAGACATCCATTGAAAAGACGGTGAATATTACTCTCGGTTCAGTCGGCAGTAACGCTATGCGGTGTAATTTCGCCTGGACTACGTGCTGCACTCGGCGCGGTGAACAGCCCTGCCTCTGCCTGGGTCGGTCGGGCTGAGCTGAGCTGCTGATGTGCGGAGCAGCCAGAGGCAGCATCACTGCTCATCCCTCCCTCCACTACCCCAACCCGGAAGAAATACTGTAGTGATCTGATTCTCAGTTGTATAATCAAATAATATTATAATTCCATCCAAATGTGTCTAGGTAATTGTCAGAGCTATGTGGACTGATGTCAATACAGAACGTGAACGCATCAAGTTTGCACCAGCCTTGACCAGTGCAAAGTATATGCAAAGTTGGCCTCATTTGTGAAATGTTTTATATGTGAAAATTTCCCATGCAAAAATGACATTTTCACTTGTGAATTGTCTCTTTGCATGTGAAATTAAGTTTTCACATTGTCATATGTAATGGCAGATGAAAATCTATGAATCATGTGTTTTTCACATTTGAAGTGAACACTGTCACATGTGATGTAAGAATACAACGTGAAACAAAATGTTCACATATGAAAACTCACGTGTGCTTTGAATGTACATGTGACGATTTTGTAGGGATGGAACCCCTTCTTTCTCATAACAACACCCCCAAACCAAAGAACACCTTCAAGAAATGACTCCACACACGGAAACCCAATAGAAGCACTCCTGTTATCTTTGAATTACAGTTTTGTAGAGGGATTGGAGTATGTTCCTCTCTATAAAAACACAGCATGTTTCACTTACCCCACTCTATCCTATTAGATTGTTTACTACTCTCCCCACTGATCCATCAATCTACTGAACGCATTGACAGTCCTGCAATTCCATATTTATCAAAGCTTCTTCATGGTCCCAAAATCTCATGAGATGGCAGGTCCCCAGGCTACACTGCTTATCTTTAGGTCAAACTAGGGACATTTGACACACTCTGAGCCCCAGACCATCAGCACTGGAGCCCCACAAGGCTGTGTGCTCTCTCCTCTACTCTTCTCCCTCTACACCAACAACTGCACCTCTAGCCACCCTTCTGTAAAACTACTGAAGTTTGCGGAAGACACAACCCTCATTGGATTAATCACCAACGGGGATGAGTCCGCCTACAGGAAGGAAGTTGACCACCTGGCTTCCTGGTGCAGCCAGAACAACCTGGAGCTGAATGCTCTGAAAACTGTAGAGATGGTTGCAGACTTCAGGAGGAGCCCAGCCCCAACCGCCCCCCTCACCATGTGTGACTCCCCAGTTAACACTGGGGAGTCATTCAGATTCCTGGGAACAATAATCTCCCAGGACCTCAGGTGGGAGGAGAACATCACTGCCACCACCAAGAAGGCCCAACGGAGGATGTTCTTCCTGTGGCAGGTGAAGAAACTCAAAATGCCGCAGAAAACGATGGTCCAGTTCTACACGGCCATCACGGAGTCCATCCTCACCTCATCGATCACCGTCTGGTACGCTGCCTCCACCGCCAAGGACAGAGGCAGACTGCAGCGGATCATCCGGTCAGCCGAGAAGATCATTGGCTGCAACCTGCCGTCTCTACTGGACCTGTACCACTCCAGGACCAGGAAGAGAGCGGGAAAGATCATTGCTGATCCTTCCCATCCCGGTCACCACCTCTTCCAAAGACTTCCATCCGGCAAAAGGTTCCGGTCTATCAAGACCAAAACCTCACACCACCTGAACAGTTTCTTCCCCATGGCAGTGGGGCTCACAAACAAGCCCCCTCACTGACTCTCTGCCTCTCACTGACCCAAACGACATTGCACACATACACAAACAGTCACACACACGCACGCCCACACGCACACACACACACACACACACACACACACACACACACACACACACACACACACACACAAATGCACTGTTGCTCCTGCAACATCAACATCTCCCACCTCACCATACAATTAACATGTGCAATACAATGTATATATTTTGTATATATGTTGTTAATATTTTGCTATTTTTTGTATTTTGCTATATTTATGTACCTTATGCACCAACCACACCAAGTCACTTTCCTTGTATGTGCAAACATACTTGGCATAATAAAAGAATTCTGATTCTGATTTGGCTTGAATAATCTCTGAGTTAAATGGGGAACTGCAAAGATGATGAAATTAATGATATTTCTTCCTGAGTTGCAATGCAGACCTTCACATTCATAGCCTGATGTTACCTGTTCTACAGGATGATGCAAGGTTCACCCTTGTCTGGAGCTTTTTTGTCTAAGTTTCTGAAATATTGCTATGAGCTGGAATATGTACACATGAAGCACTAATCATTGCTGGGACTATAGGTGTATTGTGTATACCATCAATCCTATCAGACCTCAGATGCAGCTAAGGACTGTATATTGCTCTCTATCGCTATGAGGATAAAACCTAAAAGTGCAGTAGAAAATTGGCTGCTCTATTCCAGCACAAGAAAAAAGAGTACTGTTTTATGGCAAATTGGATATACTCAGTTACAAGCTACTATAAATAAGATGTCAACAGTATTGCTCACTATTACCTGTTCCATCAGGGGAGTGTTTAAATGTGTTCACCGCGGGCATAACCTCTTTCGTCACAATTTATTACTACAATAAGAAAAGCACTTGGGAGTGCTCAGGCCATTACCAGTGCCAGGCAAAGCTGCCTGAGTCAGTGAGTTCATTTTCTTTGGTTGACACCAGTTCATTCACAGTTCATTCACAGGATGGTAAATTGAGGTTCCTGATTGGCAATGCAGCCCCAGGTGTAATTTTGCAAGAGATTCACTGTGTCCAATATATGACATGCCAGGATATGGTGTCAGTCTACTTTCTCAAAGTTACAAATGAATATTGGTTGATGTTTGCATCACTGCCAAACTCCTGTTGCACATAATGAAGTCAGTGAGGAGCTATCTCTCATTCTTATGACTGAACATTCTACCTAAACAGACAGAAAAGACTCTGCCTCGACTTGATGAGACTTGAATAGCAACACAGCTGCACGTCTGGGTCGGGATCATTCAATATGCATTCAGGGAGCTAGATTCTGCACAGTGAATGATAAAGAATGTGATACAGACAACCTATTTGTATTCTCCTATGACAAGCCTGCCTTCTTGTACTAGTCATAATACATCTGTACCAGGCTTTCACGACCTTGGATTTGGGTGTGTTGAAAAATTCCCATTAACTATAATCACGTCTTTCATTTTGAAGTGAAAAACTGCTGCCAACTGCTTTTGGGCTGCACTAAATCCAGTGTAAAAGCCACAGAGGCTCACAGAAGCAATTTGATTTCTGTTATTTTACAGAAGGAAATATAGTTTGTACAGCATGCTTATAGGTTTGAGAAGCGGGCTTGGGACTGACATTTTACTAGTTTGAATCCTAGACCAGCTAGAAAAACCTTGGTGGGGAAATAGAATGAGGAATGCTCTTCCCTCCAGCAACAACTACCATTGACATTCCCTTGAACAAGGCAATGAATGCCCCACTGCTCCAGTGGAGCTGCACAGTAGCCAACAGCAGGAGGCTGTGGTTACACTGGGCAGCTCCCAGGTGTGAATTTGTTTAACTGTAAGAATGTGATACAAGGCTGAGCTGAAAAGAGCATGTAGGCTCAGATAACCTTCCATGGAGAGTAGCGGTTTAAGAAAAGTGCAATATGTACAGTGTGAACATACAATTTTAATGTGTTTTTAATGCTTTTTAAAAGAATTTCTTGTGTCTTAAATTCACGGGAATTTCCTGAATATTGGGTTAAACATACTCCTAGAATCACTAGAATCAAAGAACCTTTCCCCTGTGTCTCCCCTATTCTCTGTCCATCTCAACTTTCTGTCTGTCTACTAAGGATACTATATTAACTATATTAATACTAAGGAAAGTCGACTGTGCAGTCTCCTTTTAGCTACAAACATGGGATCACATGACAGAAAGGTTGGGAACCCATGACTTACAGAGATAATAAACAAAATGGGAGTTTTTGCAGTAGCCCTTGTGATCCTGCAGGCAGCACCTACTGTACCAGTCCAGCTATCTCTCCCTTGGTGCTAACTGATATGGAACCACAGTGCAACTGAAATATTAAGGTGCACACACTCACCTGAAAATTATCTCTTTCACACACACACACACACATACGCATGTCTGAATAATCTTGTAATGTATACAAATGCCTTCACACCACACGAGGCCTAGTTCTCCATACACATTTCCATACACACATGCATACATGCGCACGAACACGTGTGTTATCCATACACATTACACACATTCACACATATCCGGCGCCAGTCAATGGCCTGCTGACACAGATCAATAAGTTGTGCTTCAGGCTGTGGCTCAGATCTTTGGCTCACATACAACACAGAGTCACTAGAGCAGAACACTCCACCAGCCCGCTTACATAATCTGCTTTTCAATTACAGCCCTAGCAAAAATGTGTGTGTGTGTGTGTGCATGGGTGTGTGGGTGAGTGCATAAAGTGTGTGTCAATTTGAAAATCAACTTCTTGGTGAAATAGCTTCTGGCTTTTGGTAGTAACCGATTTCATGTGGCAATACAGAGAGTACAACACAAAACAGCTTCCCTCATTTGATTACTTGACAGTCGAGACAGCTTGTAATCAGACTGAAGAGCACTGTGTGGCACCCAGGTGCGTTTAGATTTTGAGCCGGAGTGCAGCAAGTGGTTGAACAGAAACTATGACTTTGATGTCGCTGGTTTTCAGCGGTGCTGCACCAGCCTGCTGCCTGACAGGTGATGTGTTCATAAGGAAAGGGGTTCTCAGGTCCAATGCCCCACAGTTACAGCTCACAGTTTAACTTCACCCATAAAACATTCATATCTGTTTGCAATTGAGCTCCAGCAGAGTCTCTAGATATACTTTATTCATGTGCCTGGCAGCAGCAGTGTGGCAGTGCTGAAAAATGAATGAGACATTAGGAAAGACCTTCCTCCGAATCAGCAGTTCCCCAGCGAATGTGGCCCTCTATTCACCCTAAGACAGGGCAAGGACAGCAGTTAAGTTTTTCTTCACCCCCCCCCCCCCCTCTCTCTCCCTCTCTCCCTGACACACAGCTACCCAAGCACACCTTCACACAAAGTACACCACCATTCTCCAGTTTGTCAAGGTCTCAGCATCAGCTCAGAGGAGAATGTGTTGCGTTCTCATGTTGTGATGCTATACGTCTTTGCCGTGTGTAGATGTGTGAATGCTGACAGGTCCCTCCCTGGAGGGCTAGTGTAAGCTGATGGATGTGCTGGAGGCACTTTTCCCCTCAAAGGTGTTTGTGCATAACACTTTGATTGAACAAGAGAGTAACCGTGTACCTCGCAAGGCTGTGGGTAGTACTCTAATCAACCAGCAGATTACCCGAGGCCACCTCAACCTTCACAGTTCTGCTGACAGGTATGCTTGTGTAATTTTATCTGAACCTCCAGCCGCCTAATTACTAATTAGTTACTTTATTGATACCCGTAGGGAAATTCTTTTCTCATTTTCCCCCCTTCCACAAGCACTTGGTCAGAATGCAGGCTCAGCTATAGCAATGATTCTCAACCTTTTTCACATCAAGGACCCTAATTTAGTCTACATTGGAGCCACAGACCCCCATTTGATGAGATTTTGTCTCTCTTGACCCAAATCTGAGAATATTTTTATTGTTAGATATGATTTTGTCCAGAATTCCATGAGATAACAGTGAAACTATGATCAAAACAGCCATTCTTCTACATTCTCTAATTGTGTTAACTTCTTATAAATGAAATAATGCTGAAGTTTCACAATTCATCAGTTTGCTGGGGACCCTCTGGAACCCCCTCAAGGACCCCTGGTGGTCCCCGAAACCCCATGTTGAGAACCACTGAGCTATAGAACCCAGGTTGAACCCAGGTTGAACTCAGGTTGAAGGGCGATCGCCCTGCTCACTACACCACCCTGTGGTTTGGTCGGTCTGATTAGTCTCATTGTCTTTACAGCAGGCCTTGCTCACATAGCCTACTGTTAATATGTTTGTAATCACTAACATATGAGTAGACATTACACAGGAGGACACCGCTTGTCTTCTTCCAGTCAAACATTTTCTTCCCACATTTGAATGATTTATTTACAGTAAGTTTATGAATGTAACAATAACAAGTTGAATCTCAGCTTGATCCTCATCATTCACATACTGTATAAGGTTCGACAGGACATGGATAGACTATGCAAGATGTTTAAATGTATGCATCTGTACATGTACACCCACATCTATGTGTTTGCTATGAGCCAGGCTCTGAGGGATTATGTAAGCCAAAGTGATTCAGAACAACCAACACTATACTTCATTGCTTTAAAGAACATAGATTATATTCTTCATTTGTTATATAGGGTTATATTCATTATGTAAATATACACGTAATGCATGTTTGATGTGCACATCAGTACTAAACAAAGAGCAGAACACATACAAAGCCAGATGCTGCTGTTTGCATCATCAGTGTGACAGTGGAGGTGGCAAAGAAAGGCTCCTCTGCTATTCTTGGTGTATGTGGGACGGTAGAATACAAAGGTGTGATAGCAACTGCATCATATGGCTGCTGTAATTGCACTGTATCCAAACACCAAACACTTCACAGTATGTGTGTGTGTGTGTGTGTGTGTGTGTGTGTGTGTGTGTGTATATACAAAGCATTTTTGCTGGCTGGGCAAATATCCTTTCCACAGTATTCTCATTCACAGCATCCACAGTCCCAGATGAGTATGCAGACCTATAGAGAATGCAAAAGAGCACAGTTACAAATTAGATATGAGAAATGCACACAGAACGTTCAGTGTGTGAAAGTGTGAGAAGCAGGAATTCTTATTAGGGAAGAAGTAGAAGAATATTCTTTACAAACTATTCACAGTTAGATTCAAAAGAGTATATGTCTGTGCGCATGCACGCACACACGCACGCATACACACACACACACACACACACACACACACACACACACACGTACATACAAGCATGCCTGTATACAAATACATAAGGAAACTTGCTCATCATATGCAAGCATGCACTATCAAAAAATGTGCACATGAAAAACCTGTTCCTCTTTATGGTCTAAACTGCAATTTGAACTTCCTACTCAGTGAAACATTGCCTCACATATGCATTGTGTAACTATTGGGGAAGGAATAGAATAAAGTTAAAATGTACACTGAAATGACAAAGTGGGATGGCCCACCAAAAAGAAGGATCCAGCGCCCTCTAGCTTCTCTCCCTCTGGCTGACAGATGGTCCACACTCATGGAGCTGCATCTCTGAACAGCAATCTAGGATCAATGATGAAATCGCCCATCAATATGATCACAGCCAAAAGAACTAAGCTCCATGAATTGGGCTCATATATGTAAAGACCAGCTTTTTCTGTTCACAGTAATTCATTCACTGCATCAGGTCTAATTTAAACTAGGCTATTTTATTACTTGCTGTTTATGCATTTTGTTTTTTTATTACATTGTTTTCCTCCTTGCTGCGCTTTGTTGTAATTTAGGTTCTGATACTCAATTTGGTTGTAGTTTTTAGTTCGTCATTTTTTTTTTATGTGTGTTTCTTCTGAGGTGAGATATCTTTACAATGCCTTATTTGATGTCACATGTAGGCTATTTTTTCTCTTCTTTGTTTTATGATATTCCCATAATATGTACCAATATGTATACACAAAATATATTAAACAAATGCATAATAGGTTTTGATATATGTGATTACTAGCCTTTATTTGTGTATACTTGCATGTTTCTCATTGAAATTCAATGTTTTCACTTTGAACCCATGAATACTAAATGTTCTGGGTGACATGATTTTAATAGGCGATGAAGTCCTGCACAAAAAAAAAAAAATTAACCCCCCCCCCCCCAAAAAAAAAAAAAAAACCGATTACGCCACAGGAAGTTCAAGATTCTATATCCGGGTGAAATGTTGTTTACATTTCGGATGGCGGTTGGCTAGCGCTAGTTCCCAATTTCTTTGCTAAAAGCAGCTATTACATTGTGTGTTTGTGCTATTTGTCTGCTGGTACACAACAAATGGCATCTCAGTTGCCCACTAACGGCAGGAGCCAGCCGGCTGCCGCCAGCGCTGCCGCTCTGCGAGGGAAGAAACGCTCCGCTAGTCCGGCAGCTTCTGCCGCTCCGCAGGCCAGCGGCAACAACAGCAAGAAGAAGAAGGGACAGTTGGTACTAGCAGCCCCGACACAAGCACAGGTAAGACAAGCTAGTTCACACACACACACACACACACACACACACACACACACACACACACACACACACACACGACACTCAGCCGAGCTCTCAAGCAGCAGATAATATATTTTTCAATAGTTGTCGTTAATCGTTTCCAAAATAACGTGGTTACACTGTTTGAGCAGTGATTCGTTACACTACTCGTTACTCGTACTCATTACTTTTGTGTCACCCCCCAGCAATTGCCAGTTGCATTATCTCTTACCTTAAAATGATCAGGATAACGTTAACTCCTAAAATGTTCTCCTAAAAATATTCAGGGAAACCAAATGGATGGATGTCCAATGGTCTTGTCATCCTTTCGCTCGATAAAAACAAATCATTGAGAACACTTCCACCCAGTGAAAGTCGTTACTGCCCCTCGTAAACGAGTTTTGTGTCATCTGAGAGGAAGAGGACTATACTGACCAAAACGAGTCGGGGGATGAGGTGGGATATAGTTAGTTGTTGGATACTTAAACTTAACCCTGATCTTTCGAGGTATAACAAAAGTAGTAACTTTTTTTTAGTGACTGTAATGTTATTACTGAATCTGAAATGGTAATGGCTACGCTAGTCCTTACTGGGGAAACTAATAAAATGAAGTGGCAGTACATTCATACACATCAGCACGGTCAGACAGCATTTTGTTTGAGATTGTAACTTAATGATCTCAAGTTTTGAGATCATTGGCCTCAACATGTCGCTGTTGTTCATTTGTATTTTTCTGACACATCTTGAGTTCAAATGAGCTCAATGTAAAATCCAGGTAGAAATGTTGATACCACACAGGGTGGCAACAACTGACCAGGCAAAAACATGTCCTGATATGATGCCTTATGCACTTGGTTTATATAAATGTATATGTAAATAAAAATCTTGTTATTTTCCCAGCTTTGACAAACGTATGATGCAAATGTGGTTGGGCAGTACCGTGCATACCCTGCATGTGTCCTGAGGGCTACTTCAGGGCACATGCAGGGTCCATTAAATGGTATCAAATGTTCATTGAATGGTATCTTTAGGTTGTGTATCACCAAATTGTAGACTTTGTTGACATTCAAAACACTTGCAGGCTTCGTACATGTAAAACAAGGGCTTAAAAACAGATTTGATTATTGTGTGGGAGTACTGTCTGGAGAGATGTCTGTCCTGTTTCAGCAGATAACAGCAGTAGAGACCGTGGCTGAAGTGAAGGCAGTGGGAGCAGTAGACAGCGGCCCAACCACCACAGAATCCACTGCGAAGCCTCCACCATTCAAAGATCCCACATTTATGGTGAGTGTGTGCGTCCTCCTCTGTGGATTCAGATCCATCTGCTTTGGTTGCTTTCTCCCTCAATATGTTCCTCCTGTTTTTCTCTCTCAATCTTGGCAGCATTCTGGGATTGGCGGAGCGGCAGCAGGCAAAAAGAACAGGACCTGGAAGAATCTCAAACAGATCCTGGCTTTGGAACGGACTTTACCCTGGAAGGTCAATGATCCCAACTGTGAGTTTTTGTGTTGTTGTTTTTTTTTGTCTTGGTACATGTGCCTTTTCATTCTGTTCATTCTGACTAGTTGTCTGTCTTTATCAGTATTTCTGTCATTAGCCCCCCTTCTTATATTCAATATACTTGCACATATGCTTTTATTTTGGTAGACTAAATACTTGAGCCATGAATTGTTGCATTGTTTTATTGTCTTTTCAAGAAGCAAAAAATATGTTAGGAGTATTCTTGAGTACAAAGTGTGTACAGCAGATTTTAATTACGCTGACAGTGCAGTGCACCATCCAAATTACTGTTGTCAGTCGCTTTTCAATATAAGGCATGCTGACTTTTTTTAGTTTCACATTAGCATAAATGGGTTTGCTCTTGTAAAACAAAAGTACATTTTATCATATGCGGACCATATTTTGTCACATAATAAAGTTTCCCCTATTGTAGTGATTTCCCTTCTATTTGAAACTGAAACCCACTCAGTGGTGTACTGATAGCAAGTTGTATGCATTTAAGCAATACAATAACTTTGTGTTAGTTAAATGTATTTGTTAATTAAATGGATTTGTTTTAGTGTAATGTAGTGTACTGTTATAGGCAAATAGAGGCTTTGTAAATCTAGCCTGAAATATTGCCCAGTGCTGTTCAGTACAGAGAATTTCCAAGCTGTACATTAGTATTACTACTATTGATAAAGTTAAACATAAGCCAACACTGGTAAGATGTCTGTCTCATCAGCATTTTGATGCATGACCCATCTGTGTTCACAGACTACAATATTGATGCCCCTCCCTCCTTGAAGCCAGCCAAGAAATACTCTGACATCTCTGGACTCCCTGTGAGTAACTGCCTCACATGAAGGCACATCATAGGTCAAACAGCATAACGTTTGCCAGGTCTCATAAAAGACACACACACTGAAGAATCTCCCTTGTCTTTCCTCAGGCGAACTACACCGACCCCCAGACCAAGCTGCGCTTCACATCCTCTGAAGAGTTCTCCTACATCCGCCTCCTCCCCACTGATGTTGTTACTGGCTACCTGGCCCTCCGAAAGGCGACTTGCATCGTGCCCTGACAGCCCGGCAAGGCGTTAAACCTCCAGCAGGTTGTCGATACAAAACAGAACTGACCCCGTGTCAGTGTGGGATGCCATCCGGCCAGCCGTGAGACACAAGAGGCTGAGACTCTGAGAGCATGGGCTGTTCACAGTGAGGCAGACCAGATGTGAACGCTACTGAAAGGACCAATGCTGGAGCTCATGGGCTGGCCAGTATAAAGCACTGCTGTCATCAAGAAGACTCTCTGAGTATTGGATGTTCATAACAAGATGGCCAAATGAAATTTCTGTTGTTGTTTTTTTTCATTCAGAGAAAATAAACTTACATTTCTGAATTACTGCCTATACTATATTATGCTATGCTATGCTATACTATACTAATTACTCCCAAGACAGGCCAATCAGTAAGAAGATGCATCATCCCTCCAACATAGAATGTCAAACAGGAATGATGTTTCTATGTCTCTAATAATTATTGGTATTATTCCATAATAAATAGTTGATGGCCTGCACACCCTTGCCTTCAAAAGCAACATGGAAAGAAATCTATTGCCACAAATAACCTTTGTGTCAAATCTTTGTAAGTTTATAGACCACAAACTCTTAAAATGTATAGGTTTGTTTCTTAGGCTTCAGTGCAAGACTCAAACTTTCCAACAAAACATCCTGATGTGAATGGCCTGTCAGATTGTCCCATTGTGTGCCAACCCTTGGCAACAGCAGTTTACTAGACGGCACAGCATTACGTTTTTTTTAATTCCAAATTTTGCATGCACCATTTATACATGAGGCCCCTGGTAGTCTGTTGAATAAATCGCTGTCCTATGTACAGTATGTCTAGGCTGGGGACAGTGACCACATATTGAGGTTGGAAATTTCCTGTGACCAAAACATTTAAATGAAAGTATGTTGTGTTCCCAGTGAACTGAATGCAGAGCATGTGAGCAATGTTTAATTCCTCAAGGGGACAGAAAGTGCTGCACAGAGTTTTTCAAAAATCAACAATCACATATTGTTAAACTCGTTTGATCAAATAAATTTCCTGGCAGGCTAGATTGCATTTTCACATTAGGCGATCCCACATGGGGCTGCACCCCAAGGCTGGGGAAGCCTGGTGTGGGCTTACACCTGCTATTCCTTGAGGGAAAACTGACCCAAATAGTGAATGCAGGTATTATCTGCAGTGTAGTCGACTGACTTTTGTGAGTAGCATGGGTGCTGTACGCCCCCTTGTGGTAGAATGTGTGTTATTTCTCATGGTTCCAGCATCTCTCATACACACAGAATGTAAATAACTGTTAATGGATTTTTAACAAAAAAGGAGTTTGTCCATTTCAAATAGAAAAACAACAGTTCTTAAATGGGCTTTACTTGCAACAGAGAGCCTGTTTAACTCAGCTGGTAGAGTTTGAGATTCTTAATCTTAGGTTTGTGACTTTGAGCCCCAGATTGGGCACAGACCTTCAACTTTGCCTAATTTCCCCTTTGATGATCATGGAACTTTAATGTTTTTAGAATGAGCTCATTAAATTAAATTTAAACAAAAAAAAGGGCCGTAGTCCTATGGCTAAAGTCAGATTGATGATGATGAAGTCAATTTCTAAAGGATAAAAAGTGAGAGACAAGCCTTCAGCATACAGCTACTAATAAAACTAATAGAAGCATGTCTCAATATGCCTTCATTATATCAGTAGGCTACAGTTTCCTTTTGGCTCTGGTAACAGCAGACTCTCAGTCACGCATACACACACCTCAGAGGCTTATTATCCCCAGAGCCACACGCTATAACATGACTGATCTCTTCCATACAAACACACAAAGTGCAGGTACCAGCACATTTACCAACATCCACTATTTAAAAGCACTGTGTGTAGGCCCCAGCGAGAATTGAACTCGCGACCCCTGGTTTACAAGACCAGTGCTCTAACCACTGAGCTATGAGGCCTAACCTGTAATGCAGTGAGGCTAGTCACCAATATAAACAATACACCTTCCACTCAGTGCTCTAATGACAGTGGACCCGCCCTGGTTACATAGCACCATGTGAATACACATTGGCCAATAGTCTTTGATGCCACAAAATCCTTAAGCACAACACAAGAAGCAAGTAAGCTATATTATTAATCAGTCCACCCTCGACCTCTACCATGATTTTTAAAATTTTAAAATATTTATTTCATTTCTGTTTTATTAAACAAAACCACGTTGGTATGCACACAAGCATGAGCCTCCACTGTATAATTTATTTGTATTTCATGAGGTGTTGACGGGTTGACTGATTATGTCACTGTGAGACTGTCTTTCATCATTTGATCAGGTCTACTGTTAATTGCCTGATAACAACAGGTTAGGTTAGTATGGTTAGGAGGTTAAGACACAGCTCTGATCTTAATGATCAAGACCAAAATGCTCAGGGCCTTGTGATAATTAAACTTGTATCGCCTGATTGACACGACCAGCTGAGCAGATCACTGAGCTGTGACGCCCAAACTAGTTTACATCCAGCAGTGCCAGGCACAATAAACCAATTACCACACCTATGGGTTAGTAGAACAATGATCTATCTATCTATCTATCTATCTATCTATCTATCTATCTATCTATCTATACTAACAATAATTAGAATAGAACAGTAACCAGTAACCGTTTGGTAGAGGAAAGTGTTGGTATTAGCACAGTATTTCTGTCTTAGTCATGCACAGTGTGAGTTCTCCTATAGCTCCTGAGCGTAGTGAAGCTGATGATGGCAGTATAGTATATCTATGAGAGGCAGACTAGTGTTTCCATTCCTGCTGTGGCATCAAAACCTCAACATAGTGATTAATGAACAGCGCCAAGGCTTTCTGCCACCCCAGCACACGGCCAACAGAGTGTGTGTGTGTGTGTGTGTGTGTATGCGTCTGTGCTTTCACATGTTTGTGCATTTCTGCTGCATTTCAATGAGGCTTAACTCTACTTGCATAATCCAGAGGTCTTCTCAGGTGTAGTACCAGACAAACAACTTGTGTTTTTTTTCTTTTCTCACAGTTCTCATAAGGGGGAAATGTATTTTTAGGATTAGGGTCAGGGTTAGGGTTACAATTAGGAAAGGTTAATGAAGTGTGGTGTGAAGAAGATTAAGGTTAGGGTTACAGAATGATTACACTAGGAAAACCTCCCAAGTATAGCAGTATCAAGTTGTGTGTGTTTATGTTTGAGTGTGTGTATTTGCTTATTTGTGTAGTCAAAGAAGGTCCTCACAAGTGTAGTAATACAAACCTGCAGTGTGTGTGTGTGTGTGTCTGTCGGGTGTCTGCCTGACTGTGTCTATATCTGTGACACATAAGTGGGCTGCTTTTCGCTGAATCCTCACTATGCATCCAGACACTCCTGCAGCGGCCACCTGTCGTTGCAGTTGCACTTTGTCACCACACGGCGGCGCCAGAGCTCCGCCTCGTCTAACGAGGCTCCCGCTGCTGCTGCTGTCCAACCTCGCTGAGTGTGCAAGTGCCTCAGGTCACACAGCGGAGAGAACACTAACCAGGCCCATCATGTGTCAACACTGCGTACGTACAAATATGTGCGTGAACCATGCTGGTGACCGCTTCTAAGCAGAGTGGGATTTATCAACTTGCACTTACGCTTGAGAATTTGTGTAAATTTTATGCACAGCAGCAGGTGGTTGAAAAGCACCTGCCAACTAGTGAAGGACCATCATGAAAAACAGGGACAGGCTGTCAAATGAATAGGCTTTTTCATAATTAATATAAATGTTATATTATTCATAAGCAAATTGGACAGTGCATATAGTATCCATAATACACTTTAATATCATCTAAGTACAGTGATTTTGACAGGCTGATTGACAATCATTTTAAATTTTAGTTTGAGTCTGGAGAGGGTGAGGTAATTTAGGACTACAGCACAATCATATAATAACCATCGCTGACACATTGATTGTAGTGTGCATAGAATGACTCATCTTTCTTTGACGGAGGATTCGGCACCTGCTGCATTGCACAGGGTGTGTTTTTCAGAGAGCGGCTCCTCGGTAGATTCGTGTTTTTCCGATGCCTATTTTGTTGGACCTCTGCCGCCAAGTTTCTCCAACACTGGGAAGAGAGCGACAAAATGCACTAATGCCAACCTGGTGCTCATTTAGGTCCTCTTTGCCCTCGGGTTTTTGGCCACTGGCACATTTCAGTGGGAGATGGGAGAGACAGGTATGAGCTGTAAAATGCCTGCAGACATTCAAGCCATAGTTTCTTTGACTCCACAATACATGCAGTTCCCCACACTGCTGTTCAACAGGCTGTGGTGAAAAGGGACTTCCACGCCATCACTGGATTTCCCAACATCATTGGACCAATTGCCTGCACACGTATAGCAATAAAAAAAATATAGCAATCTATACAGCAATATAGCAATCATTCAACAAATTCAATTTCATCAACAGAAAAGGCTTTCGTTCAGTGAATGCGCAGGCCATATGTGATGTGACGCACATTTGGCTGTGCTGAATGTCATTGCTAAATGGCCGGGTGGGATACATGACTCATTCATTGTGCAAAACAGCTCGGCGGGCTTCACCTCCAGGGACGAGCTGTCACGGATCGATGGTTTATTGGTAAGTGTAGCCGTCACTATATTTTGTTGTTAGGCTTATAAAGAAATTTGTCTGAAGGATGATTCTTTATCACCACGGGAGAATGAGGCTATCCATTAAGGCCGTGGCTGATGACTCCTCCTGCCAACCCCACACAACCCAACAGGAGCCCGGCCCATACACGCACAAGGACAAGCCTGGAGCGCACAACAGGCCTGCTGAAAGGCCGTTGGCTGCCTGTCTGAGGCAGAAGGCGCGCTGCATTACTGACATATTTTACTCTCTTTAAATGTATAAGAAAAATTCATGACAGCTATCCTCAAATGTCAGGTCATGGAAATGGACTGCACTACCGGCTCGGGTAAGTTGATCGATAGACCAACTCCAACGCCTGCTGAGCCAGCAGGGTGCCCACATATTTATGTTTTTGACCTATTGGAACAGCAGAAGTAGCACAGTAAACTACTTTACTCTCCTCAACAAAGACATAGCACTCTGAAAGTGTTAGATGCTAGTTCAACATATGAATTATTTTACTTCAAGAGTTGTTTATGATGAACCTCTTTTAACAGCAGAAGCAGCTTAGCATTACTCTCCTCAACAAAGGCACGGCACTATGAAAATGATGGACGCCACTTCAACAGTTGTCAGTGTCCTGCAAAAATCTTGGATATCTGAAATGTTAATGTTCCAGAGAAAATGATTGACAGCCCATATACTCCAATATTGTAACAATGAATGTTGAACAGTATATTTTGGTTTCAATTAGAACCATTTCCCCAATCCTAATGCTAAAACCAGCAGCTTCAACATGACGTCGAAAACCTAGACAAAGACGCTGGCTAGATTTAGACACAGATAGAATGATCAGATTTTTTAACCTTATTTGACTGATGATCTGCTCCATGGCTGTCTAAACAGGGAGCAAGCACACAGAATCTGATTTTCAATTATTTGTGGCACAGATCTGTTCTCAGAAAAATAAAGGAAGGGGAACCGATATAAAACATGCACACTTTAGGCAACACATTTGGAGCAGATACATTCTTCCTCAGGCAGCAAAGAGAATATCCACTGAAAACACGTTGCATACAGCTATATTTACTGTTCCACAGCCTTTGCATGCATTTTTGTCTGTGCGACTGTTAGCTTGAATAAATAGTTTCCTTTTTGCATTAGAAGTAGTTCCCCACCCCTTATTGTTCTTGTTTTTTGCCTTCTTGGGAACCCTTCTCCACAACCTTCATGGTTGTACTTTGAGATCTAATCTTATCATGACTGTCTAAACAGGGACAAACCACATGGAATCTGCTTTTTAACCCCATGTGAGACAGATCTGATCGTACCATGGCTGCCCACACAGCGAGACAGTTTCATGGTTCAGTTAGCCATGAAAACAACCGATCTGTGCCTCAAGGAGTTCCATATTCGTTTTTTTTTTCTCTCTCGCTGTTTGAATGCGGTGATGAGCTATCAGCTGTTATTGGGCTGTAGAGGTCAAACAGCAAACTGTCATCGGATAGCTGATCAACTCATTCAGACATCATTACACTGGGCTAAATCCCTGTTAATCCCACTGAAGATTCAATCAGTGTTCTCTCACAGGTCGACTTGTTCCTGTGTGTGTGTGTGTGTGTGTGTGTGCGTGTGTGTGTGTGCATGTGTGTAGGCGTAAGGGACAGAGAGAGATAGGTAATTCTTCATGTTGATAGACAATGATTGTCCTTCATTGGACCAAATTCACCTCCTCTTCTTCTCCTTCTCTCCCCTTTCCTGTCCTTCTGTCCTCTCCCATCTCCCCCCCCCTCCTTTCCTGTCTTCTCTTCTCTTCTCTTCTCTCTCCTGGCTCCTCTTCTATCTCTCTCTGCTGGCTGGAGGATTAGCACTCTGCTTTGGTCTCTGATTGATAAGAGCTCTGTCAGTCTATCTCTCTTTCTCTTTCTATCTGTCTCTCTTTCTGTGTATGTGCATCATTCCCTGTCTGCTCCCCTCCCCACCACTCACACATGCTCTGTTGCTCTAGAAAGCAGAAGGTCGGGGTCTTGCAGGCCTGTTTGTATGTGTAAACCGTAGTCTGTAGAAAATAACGGACAAAGTGACTGTGACTTTACCCGTTGACTTTCAACTGGCCTGCTTGAAGCCCGGGAAGTGGGGTTTCTGGGCGCCAACATGTTGTATTTTTGGAACCGGAGTTTGCACAGTAGAGTAAAAGGCTGGAGCAGGTGGAACTAGGGTGAAGCCCACACCTGCATGAAAACCCTGCCCATACTGAGCTAAGCCTGGATAAGTGCCTCGTACGGGAAGCGCCATACCAGGAGCTTCCAAACAAGGCTCTGAAATGCTTGATGAAATCTTACTGAGTTGTGTTGCTGGGAAGAATGTAGGGGACAAACTGAACAACAAATAGGAAATGTCCCACACTTATCTGGATTTGGAAGGTAAGTAAAAGTCCATTGATAGCCACAGGGTGTCAGAAAAAAAGGTGTAGTTGCAACATCTACCATATATATTTATTATTTATTCCTCCTTCTCCTCCTCTCTCCCCCTCTATTGCACTCAACGTTACTCTCAACTTCACTCCTTTCTCTCACTTATCTCTCTCCCTCTATCTACCACCCACTCTCATCACCCCCCCTCCCCCCACCCCCCACCCCCTCCATCTCTCTCTCTGTCTCTCAGATTAGGTCCATCCATCGCAGGCTGTCACACCTACATTCAGGTGAATAAAGTGTCAGTGGACAGAGAGGTAATAGGAGGGATGTGACCCTATAACCCTCTCAACGACAGATAGAACCAATCTAACACAGGGATTGAATCTAGTCTCATCTGAGAGGGACCATCCATTCATACCTACCTGTGTGTGTGTGTGTGTGTTTGTGTGTGCAATGATAGTTCCTATCCATCAACAAAGCTGTGTCCGTGTGTGTGTGTTTGTGTGAGTGTGTGTAGCCTGTGCACATATTCGTAGTGTTTGTGTTGAATGATAGCTGCTATCTATCCACACCACTATGTGTGTACTGTGTGTGTGTGTGTGTGTGTGTGTGTGTGTGTAATGATATCCCACATCCATTCACTCTTCCCACTGCTGGTGATGCGACTCAATGCCTCACTGTGCTTAAAAGCTATTACATTTTAGGATTGGATTCGCGTGCTTTCAGGTATGTGTGTGTGTGTGTGTGTGTGTGTGTGTGTATCTTTGTACCTGTGTCTCAGACCCTGTATTGCCAGCACAGCTCCTAAGGCCAACTTATTGTCTGATGGCTGTTGTGTGAATTTCAACTGCCGACCGGAAAAATAATCTTGTTTGACTTTGCTGTGAACTTGTAAAGATTCCATTTTCCCTGAGAGTCTATAATGCTGTTTTTTTTGGACCATAAAGTTTTACCTAAATCCATACATTAATACATAAAAAGTCTATATCGCAACTCACATTTGTGTGTTTGTCTAGGAAATAAAAAAGCATTTTTGCCAAATGAAAATGAATAGCAAAGTCTTGCTGTAAATTCCATTAAACGCTTCATCCAGTAGCTGTAGTGAAAGTTTATGTTGATACTGCAGAGGCTTTATGAGCTATGTCTCCAAGTCTCACACACACACACACACACACACACACACACACACTTATGTCTCCCAGCCAAACTCATACTTTGGATACAGTGCAGAGAGAGGGGAGAGGTAATTGCATTGACTTTAGCAGTAAAACAACAGCTATAGGCTCAGTGTGTGTGTGTGTGTGTGTGTGTGTGTGTGTGTGTGTGTAAAACTTTCATCCATCCATAACACTGTGTGCGAGTGTGTGTGAGCGCTCGGGTCCATTCTGCCTTATGCTCTGCTTGCCCTTGGAGAACAATACAGTACTTATTGACTTCAGTAGATATAAGCTGGTCTCTCATTCACTATCATTTCCACTTTAAGCGTGTGTGTGTGTGCATACTTTGTGTTTGTGTGTGTTTGCATGCACCTGCAATGCATGGGGCGTGTGTTAGGGGTGTGTGTGTGTGTGTGTGTGAGAGAGAGAGAGAAAGAGAGAGAGAGAGAGAGAGAGAGAGAGAGAGAGAGAGAGAGAGAGAGAGAGAGAGAAAGTATGGAGAGAAAGGAACGACCCCAAACACACACACACACACACACACACACACAGTTAGTGTTTTGGGAGAGTGTGATGCTAAATGAAGCGTGAAATGAAGACTCAGAGATGTTAGAACATTCTTTCCCCAGGGAACCTTTACAGCGGACTGACCCAGACCAGGCCAAGACAGATCGGGACAGACCGAAACCAAGCCTTCAATCTCAGTGTAAGAGGGGTTTCCTGTTGGCTTTTTGTGTCTCCCTCCACTTTCTTCTCCACTATCTAATAAAGTCAAAGAATTCCCCCCAAAATAATTAAAAACAAAAGCAATCTCGGTGCTAGAGCCCATCCCATGGTGGGGAAAGCTCTTGGTACACTAATGATGTTTCCTAAACCTAACTGTAACCCTAAGTCCAAATTGTCTTTGAATAAGTACACAGCTACTACCAAACACTCCATACAGGCGTGAAAGGAGGTTTAATACTTGGCATTTTTCTTACATCTTCAACTGTATCTTCACATACATTTCTGGAATTTCCTTTTCACTTCAATTGAATAAATTACGTTTGTAAAACCCCAGATAAATGTACAGTGAACTGTGAAAAAAGTCAAAGGGATGAATTAATTTAATAGCCACTGTAGCAATAGCATACTTACCAGACAACAAACATGGACCCTGATCTGCACAGACCTGTACCAGAAAGTTCCACCCCATTAGTGTTTGCCAGACCACTACACTGCTAAGCTAATTAGCTACTACAAAAACTATTTTCAATACCGTCCAAGTGCTTGGACAGATCGTGTGCGTCTGTGGGGGAGTGAGTGTGCAGTAATACAGACCTAGGCTATATGAGTGACATATTCCAATGTTAAAAGTAAGTGGTATTCCCCTTTAATGGCCACTGTTAACATTATTATCTCACACTTGACTTCAGCAGCAGGTCACCTAATTCTATTAGAGACAGCTCCAGCCTTTTTCTCCTCTACGAGAGTCCATTACAATCGGGTCTTATCTCCTCTAATATGCTCTGCTGTTAATGAACAATCAGCCTCGTTAATGTCCTGCTAATTAACGGTCCATCAGCCTCTTCAGAGCGGTAATTAAGTGCCAGTCGAGGCGTCTAATTGGCGTGGTTTCTGATTGGATCGAGTCACGCTCGACCCTCTGGGACACAGGAAGTGAATTATAGCGTTGTCATCGTTGTGGAGAGGACTTTAAGAGAGGCTGCTGGCTCACTTGTGTGGGGAACAGAATCATCTTGTTAACCTGGATGTCTGTCTGGACTGAATAATTATTTCAGAGGACAAGCTGACATAACTGACCAAAAGAAGAATCACTGATGGAAGGCTGTTTTTTTTGTTTTCGTTAGATTATTGAACAATGGATTCAGAGCTTTCATATGGATTATTGCAGTTGATAAAATCAAACTAGTGAGAAAAGCTTAGTGTGTGCCCACATCAACTGAGAGAACAACAAATTCTGACCAAAACAAATCAGGGGGATGGCATAAAAGTTTTTGAATATTTAACTTCAACATGATTTATAGAGGAGGTAATATTAAAAGTTGTTACTAGGAAAATAAATGATATTACTGTAACAACTTACTGGATAAAGCGTTACCACTTCATAAACTGCATAAAGGGAAGTACCAGTGCAGAGATATTTTCCACAATGTGACAAGTGTATGGTCAAGTCTAAAAGTTCATTAAATCCCTTAATGAAGGGAGAGAGACAGGAGAGAGAGCGCTTATGGCCATCACAGTTTCAGTACAATCTAGGCTACCAAGCAAGCTTCACATATGGTTGTTTTGAGCTCCTTAGCTAATTAGTTTGACTGAAAAGAACAGAATAGAAAGGAATTTAGGGCAAACACAAGTTCAAAACCAGCTAGAATAGCGAGACAGATTCACATATGGCTGAATGCTGGCTGCGAGCTGCTTAGGTAATTAGTTTGACTGTTAAAAAGAACAGAAATAGCCAAAGGTTTAGGGCAAAGTTTAAGGCAAAGAGCAGACTCAATATAATACAAGCTAACAGTGTGAGGTGGCAGTTACATTCACATATGGCTGACTGGTTGCTTCAAGCTGTTGGATAATGAGAGAGAGAGAGAGGTAAAGAGAAAGGGGGAGGAAAGAGGAAGGGAGAGAGGTAGGGAGGGAGAGGGTGGGAGCGGGGAAAGGAGAGAGGAGAAGGAGGGGGAGAGGAAGAGAGGGGAAGAAAGAAAGAAAGGGATGGGAGGGAAGGAGAGAGGGGATGAGGTAGTTTTGATAATGAGGGGATAGAAGAGACAAACACCTGAGTCGAGAAAGAGAGAGAAGGTTGGAGGCAAAGACTCCAGTTGGCAGCTATACTGTATATACACACACACAAACACACACACGCAGTATACTAGTTGCTTGGAGCAGCTTGGGATAATAAGAAACACAATAAGGTGGTTTTTATAATGAGAAACAATAGCTGAATCACCGATGGCAGAGAAGAGGGTGAAGAGGGTTGCAGGCAAAGGATAGCTCCACTTACAAAACACTATATATAACTGGATCTACACAGTAACAGAAAAAAATAGATTACATTCAATTGTTCTATAGCATTTATGCTTTATGAAATCATATATGGTGTAAGTTATGTGCCCCAGATTTCTATAATAGTTGAACAAAGTAAAACCATGGATTAATTGCATTAAATATACAATGGAGTCATACAGACATACAGTATTGACAGATTACTTTCTAAACAGAGAAACAAAAGCAGATACTCACATTACTGTGGGTGTGTATGTGAATGGTAGAGAGATAATGATATAGAGATTGTGTGTGTGTGTGTGTGAGATAAAGAGAAAGACATAAACAATGTGTATGCACGCATGAATTAACATGCTTGCTTTTTTATGTCTGTGCATCTGCATCCCTACATATAGAAGTGTGTGTGTGTGTGTGTGTGTGTGTTCAGTGAGCTCTACAGCCTTCTTCTTTCTTTCTCCTGGATAAGCACTTTGTTGTCCTTGGAAGACTGCTGGTGCTTGGCTTCACGTGCACAACTGCCGTGCGCTGTTCCACTGAGCCGTGCACGTGAGGTGACCTTCCCAAGCCTCTGGCTCAGTCACGGTTCTGTGCACCAAACACACACACACACACACACACACACACACACACACACACGCACACACACACACACACACACACACCCTGGGGGCCACAGGATAACATACTTGGTCCCCTGTGATGTTTCAAACTGACATACATAGTTACACACACACAGACACCCTGTGTTGCTCACTTTAAAGGACCAACAGGAGCACAAACTGCCACACTAACAGACATACACACACAGACAAGTAGTTATTTACACATACATGCTGTTGCTGAGAGAGAGGAACATGTACAAACAATACAAACGTGCTCTGAGAAAGCAAGAGCAAACATACAGTACATGCACAAACACACACTCAGAAAAATGGATCAAGAACACATACACTTACAAGTAACACAAACAAGGACACACAATTCAAGAGCATGCACACACATACACACACACACGCACACACACACACACACACACACACAGAAACATTAAGTCCCACTTTCCATCTCTAGCTGTCACTAAGGGGCTTTAACTGGCCACACAGCAGCCCACTTAATGACCACACACACAGCGCACACACACACACACACACACACACACACACACACACATAGACACACACACATACACACACACATGTTGTGTGCATATAGACATTCTCATACTCTTACTCCAACACAAAATGAAGAATAATCATTTTTTAATGATTGCGTTCATTTGCCAGAGGACAGAAAAGTGGGAAAATCAATTTTACATATTTGTCAATGAAACGGATTGATTAGTCACAGAAATACTATAACTACAACTGCAGCTTTGTGGACTCAAGGTTCAGATTACAACTAGAGTTCATTTCATAATTATGCTAAACCAGTGATAGTGGCCATGTTGCCGTTTCTTATAATTGAGTTTCCAATTAATTTGTGATGGAGCAACTTCTAACTTTGTCTGTTAATGACATGACAGCTGTCAGCAAGTCTTCATTCTTATCGCTAAGCTTACTGCAAAACTTAAATTGCATAACACTGCAAGCCAAGATAGATACAGGATGAAGGAGTTCTGCAATGACTACCACTCAAGTAGTAGGTGTAGTAAATATAGGATGGGAAGACTATTACCATGGCTTTCTTACTAATGTTGGATAAATGCAGGATGGGAGGCTTCTACTGCGGCTTGACTATAACTAAGACTTGTCCTTGTTCATAAATCTAAGATGAACAGTCCAACATCATGGGAAATAACAAATTGCTGCTGTTGGTTGAAAGCTTTGTATCTCCCAAAAAATCTACTTCTCAGCTATTAAGAATGGTTTTCAAATGACAGTGATATGAGAGTGTGAGAGTTGTTGTTTCAGCTCAGGTGTCAGCCCAGATGTTGACCTCGCTGAACAGCCTCAGAGCCTCAGAGCTGCACTGAGCATGGGCAGGACACCACCCCGGGTGTTTCCATGGTTATCAGGTCTGTACTGACAGATGCTCATTAGAACAAACAAGCACACATGCACGCATGCACGCACACCTACACACACACACACACACACACAGGGATGCAGGGGCAAATGTTTAATGGTACTGTTTTTGTCGATAGTGTCTCTTCACTTGAATAGCTCAACCCTCTTTCTTTCTTTCTTTCTTTCTTTCTTTCTTTCTTTCTTTCTTTCTTTTAGTGTCTGTGAGTTAGAGCATGAATTGAGATTTTAAAATACCCCTGATTCATGAAGGATTTATGCTGCATACCATGCCTGCTGTACCTCCAAAATGGTCAAATAGGAATGTCATGCTCATCACTAACTATGTGCAATGAGTGCAGAGTGTGTCTAATAGTGCTGGAATTGAAATACAGCTACACTGAGCTTCTGCTGGTCCTGCATGAGTACATTTCAATATTTTTATCACATAAGAATGATTTGTAAGTGAGGCCATGCAAATTAGACAGAGCATCCAATACATTAATAAATGCAACATCAGTTCCACAAATTATTGGGACGCAAATAAGATCTTTTGAGAGTGTGTTTGGCTTTTCAGAGTGGTTGCTATTATTGCTGCCAGGCAGAGGAATCATTGCCAACAAGTCTATTAATGGAAAGGGTTTTTCCATCCAAGAATGTCTGTCTTCAAATTTTCAGAAGCTGAAATCATTCAGTTAAACCGTCTGTCTCTCTACTGCCCATAGGCTGCCCCCATACACTTTGGTTGAACCATTTACCAGCTTGTGGCATGTAATGTCTTGTGCTTCTTCCCTGCATCTTTAAATATATACACTCATCATCCTTTTGCTATGCTTTGTCAAGACAGGGAGAATAAATAACTGCAGATCACTTGTTCCCCAATAATTTGCCTGCAACCTGGTATTCAGCACATGTGGCAAAGAGCGATGACCATAGGCTTTCTTGTGAGAACAGGTGCACATACTGTAGACTGGTCAAGATCAGTCCCCAAAACGGTCATATAATAGTATGCTGCCATTCAAATGTGTGCTTGGCATTTCAAAAATGATCAAGCCGAGTGAGAGTCAGGGACAACCACTGGCAAGGTTACCATTGGCAATGATTTGGCTACAACGGAGCGGATGGGCCATTCACTTTAGGATGTTGTTGGGACTCTCACGTTGACTCCTCAGAGCTACATGTATGGCACAGACCATAAGAACAAGCTGTCCCAGAAGAATTATTATAATCTAACACGTTTTTTACCTCCACTAAATCGCGCTTCTGGTGCCTGTGTTTCACTTTATATGTTATGTCGTCCCAGAGTGCCGTTTTACGTGCTGGTAAAACATCTCTCTCTGCAGCAGAGAGCTCTTTGGGGTTTTCTCTGCCAGCAACTCTTCCAGCTCCACTGGAGAGAAATTTGCTCTTCTTTTGCACATCATTAAGTTGCAGCAAACGGGCTATTGTGCACATTGTTTGGCCCTTACATTTGCGCAGTTCTAATTAATTCTACATTCTAATTAATTTTCTGCGCCTCTGCTCATTTGCGTGCCCTACTTTAGTAAATACCTTGTCCTGGTGGGACCAATTGCACCAGCAGTTGCTTTTACGCTGCGCCTGGAATTGCGACATGTTAGTAGATCTGGTCCTTAATCTCTTCCAGCTCCAGGGATTCTCTTCTGTAACTGACCCTAAAGACCTAGTATGCACAGTGTGCTTGCAACTGGTGATGGAGTTGGGCTAACTGGGTGCAGAGTGCTGTTTGAACTACAACATGATTGGTATGTTCATAATTCTTAGTGCATAGACAAATCTTGTGCAATTTGCCCACACAACACAATCTTAGTGAATCGGCACCCGAGTCTTACACTCCTAATGTTTCATTTGCTCCAAAATAGAGGACTCACACTGTCAGTATACAAGACCTTTAATGTAGAGTAGGCACAGTGAGCAGAGAGAAAGACAGGTGAAAATTATTCTCCATGGAGTTAGATATATTTATTCATAAATTCAGTTCATCAATGATTAATGTGATAGCGATTTTTGTCCGTCATGCCATGACTGAATGTGACTAAAAATATTCTAAGAGTCTTGATCTGTTCTGTGCATCTTCACAATACACCTGCTTTTTCATTTTTCTGCATTTAAATGATGCCAGTAGGCCATAAATGTACAATAGATTAGCATACAGTAGTAGTTATGAGTAGACAGACAGGTGTTAATGATCCTCTAAGGACTGAGATATTTATTCATGGATTCACTTCATCCTAATTCTTTTCCTATATCATATAAATGTGCCATGAAGGCTAACCCAATTTTCATTTCTCTGTTTTGAAAAGGAGGTTAATGTGCCTTTATTGTACATTAGGCACAGTCGGCAGACAGTAAGTGTCATATTTAATCTTCATCATTGCTTTAAGTACTCAATTTGTTTTTACCTTATATTTATGTACCCACTATTTCTTAGATTAATGTTCCTTCTGAGCTCAATGTATCATTTTTATGTTTTCAAACAGAGATTCAAAAGTATGTCTATAACATTTATTCTAAAACTCATTCTAATTCTGTTTTTTGGGATATACTGTAGGTAACTTCAAAGCAATGTAAAAATCATTGATCCTAATATATCATGATTGATTGAGATTGGGACTGCTCTGAAACAGAGTGGAAGCTGTGAACAGAGAGTGTGTGTGTTTTTCTTTATACACAGGTATGAATTTCAACACTTATTTAACCAGGCAAGTTCACTAAACACATATTCTTATTTAAAGCCCTTGGGGAGCATTTTAAATTCAGAGATTCTGTTCTTTAGTGATTTCTCTCACAGCAGTGTTTTTTCATTTTTCTGTTTTAAATAGAGGTTAATGTACTTTTAATATACAGTAGTATCTGAGTAAACAGACCGCTGTAAATAATCCTCTGTGTTTATTTCTTTCATAAGTTTAATTCATTCTTGCTTTCTAATTAGAGTTACTTCTCAGCATACCAGCAAAACTATGTGCCATGAGATGTATTAAAGGCATCTTCACAATATGCCCTTTGTAAATTGAGGTTAATGTACCATTAATATATAGTAAAATCTATAAGCAGAGAGAGAGAGAGAGGGAAAGACAGAGAGCAAGAAGGAAATTATTCACTTGGACATATTTATCCATAAATTTTGTTCAAAGCACATAATCCATATGCCAAGAGAGCGCAAAAAAGTGTCTTGAAATATTCACAACTTGGCCAGTTTTGGTTTTAGAGTGGTGTGTGACGCACCTTTATCGTACAGTAGGCACAGTGAGCAGACAGACAGGTGTAAATAATCCTCTGTGGCTTCAGATTTTTATTCATAGATTCAGTTTACTCTAATTTTGCCGGCTCATTGTTGTGTCTGCTGCAGGCTCCTCCCTGGCGGCTGCTTGGCTCATGAATATTAATGAGAGTATATCTGCATAATGAGATGCAGTGTTATCATAATAATAAAGGCCTACAGTATATTGTATCCCTAAAAGGATCTTAGACCTCAGATCAAATCTTTGAGCTTTGACCTAGAAAAGAACAAAGATGACTGTGTTGCCAAGATGCTTCTCTGGTTCCCCAGCCGTGGGCAACACAACAGGCACACATT
>NC_136008.1:14640571-14690571 GCF_048128805.1 Centroberyx gerrardi
AACCGTCCCAGGGGGTCAAACCAGAGGTCAAGGCTGCTCCTACAGGTCAGAGGTGAAAGGTCACTGGTCTGTCATCAATAACAAGCAGGGTGTAAGGCCTTTTGTCATCTAGCTGTAGTGACAGGCAGAGATGGAGGGGTTTGGTCCCATAATGGCACGTCAGTGGAATCAGGATTATAGCTCTCCTTCCTTTGTTTGTCCCTGTGACAATGTTTACAGTCTGTGGATAGGAAGGACACATGGAGATTTGGTCATAGTTTTTGTAGTTTACTTGGCACCAAACATAAATTAAACACAAAAAAAGAGCTGCAGTCGCTGTTTATCCTTTCGGTGTTGAGTCCAGTCTTTAGATAAATGTTTCATTTGTGGGCTTCACTCTCAGTCTGTAGTGGAGTATTTTAAGGCCAGACATATGGGCAGGCTTCCCTGGTTCAGTTCACATACTTCTCTATTTGTACTGACTCACACACACACGCACACACACACACACACATATATACCTGAGTACACCTTGTTGACTGTCTGCACTACTTGCTCTCTCTGCCTCGCGACCAACACTCAATCCCTGCCCTGCTTGCCACAGTCTCTCTTTTGTTTGTTTCTTTTTTCATTCAACTTCTTCTCTATTTCATTCTCTCTCACCTTCATTCCCTCATCCCTCTGCCGCTTCTGCCTCTGACCCCCCTCCCTCCCCATCCCACCCCTCCCTCTCTATAACCTTGCAGGGTAAAGCGCCATTGACATCTGCTTCATAAGTATTCAGGACTCAGCCGCCTTTGACATTAATCAGCCTACAGTACATTATCTCCCCACTCCTCTCCTGTGCCCCCCCTCCCCCTCTTCCCTCCCGCTCCTCCTCTCATCCCTATCGCCCCTCTTTCACCTCTCTCCTCTCCCCTCCGCTGCCTGTCTTTGCCCCCCTTTCCCCTCTCTCCACTGTCCTCTCTTCTCCTCCTCCCGTTCTTCTTCCCTCCTATCACACTTCTCAGCTTTCCTTACGCTGTTTTCTTATCACGCCACGATAACCGGAAGAGAAAAGGGCATTGCTAAGGATGTATGTTGTCTACCTGAATGTCTGCCTATATCTAGGTACAGTGTCTATCTGTTTGCTTGCCAGTCTTCTTCCTTCTCTCCATCTGTCTGCCTGCTTGCCCGTCTGTCTCTCCTCTTGTCTCCCCTCTGTAATAGTGTGTTGTGAACTGTGATAATCGGGTGACACTATAACATAACAATCACAACAAGGTCAACTCAGCAAGTGAAATTAGAAGAGGCCAGAAAAGAGCAGAGCATAACTAGAGGGTAAGAAAAAAGAGCAGAAGGGCCAAGCAGAATATTTGTCTTAAATTGGGTCTTGGTTTGTCTGGACTAACCTTGTCTCCAGGCATTTGTACACGACACACACTTTGAATGCTATGCAAAAGAAACATCTAGTGGACATTGTTCTTACTCTGGCCTTGGTCCCCCTTCCAATCAGAAAACTTTTGGCTACACTGAATTGGCTAAACCAATATCCAACAAGCGGAAATAGCTAATGTCATCATATTATACAGTATCTCCGTAGCCTTAGACTAAAGGGAGGTGGTCCTGCGTAAATATGATTACTAAAGTGGCCGACAGTGCGACTATCCTGGAAGGAGTAGATTATGGGAGTAGATGAGGACAAGGCGAGGTGTGTAGCTGTCACACAGGGCTCAGATTATCTTGGAGGTGTGATGTATGCCTCCGCTGCTAGCTAACAACGGATTATAGAGCTCTGCATAATCCTGGATGGGCGGGCTGGCTCAGGACTCTCACTGTCTGCTACTGCATTAGCATTAAGCATTAATAGTGTCCTAGCATTAGTGTTAGCAGCTAATAGTGTCCCAGAATACATTAACAGCTAATAATGCGATGCTGTAAGATTAAGTGATAATAGTGCCATAGCATGCATTAGGAGTGTGTGTGTGTGTGTGTGTGTGTGTGTGTGTGTGTGTGTGTATGTGTGTTTATGAGTGCTAGAGAGAGAGAACTGTTTGTGTATGTGCAAATGAACAATGCAAGGACGTGTGTGTGTGTGTGTGCGTGCGTGCGTGCGTGTGCGAACAGTACACGGGTGTCTGTGTGTGTGCCAACAGTGTGTGTGGGAGCATGCATTAGTGGATGACAGAGGGTGCGTAGAAAGACATTAGAAGGTTACTGAAGACAGTGAAGGAGGGAAGATGGGGCCATATAAGGTGAAGGGTTTAACAGTGTGTGTAGCAGCATGCATTAGTTACAGCAGGCTCTGACAGCGATCAGCGATCATATGCAGGTAACAGTATTAGAGAGAGAGAGAGAGAGAGACACAGACACACACACACACACACACCCACAAGGTCGTGGGGAAGGAAAATGGCTAAATACTGCACTCTCAGAAAGGATATATCATTTTCAGCTCATCCTGCTGAATGCAACACATGCCTCAGCGCAAAAACGCAACGCAAAAACACATAGAATAAAATAGAATAGAATAGAACAGAATAGAATAGAATAGAATAGAACAGAATAGACAGTGAGGGAAGGAGACAGAGATCATAAGTTGAAGGGTTTAACAGTGTTTAGCAGCTAGCAGATAGATAGATAGATAGATAGATAGATAGATAGATAGATAGATATTATCCTCAGAAGTGATGTGAGCATATTTTCAAGTGTTTTAAGTGTTTTAAAGTAAGTATGAAATGTTAAACTAGTTTGTAATTATGGGGTACTAATAAAATAACAATGCTGTAGTTACAGGGTAACAAAACAAGAAGTCCAGGAATTAAGGGGTAACAATTTTGTAGTTATGAAAGATTTATAAGGTAGTTATGGTGTAACTATTTTTGTGATTACTGGATACTTACAAAATAATTACAGGGTACAACAACGTAATTAGCGGGGACTAAACACATTTTATCAGTGCTTTTTCCATGTAGATATGGAGTAAGTACTAAATTGTTTTAGGAACTCCAGAGAAACTAGAGGCTTCAGCATAAAGGTATTGCTCCTTATTCAGGACTTTCGCAAACATGCAGTTGATGTTTTCATGGCGATCGTCATTAAGGGCATTGAGTTGAGTGACCATTTGCATGGATGCTGAAAGAAATGCAATGGCAACATCTTAATAATCAAATAACCATGAGGCCACCTGATGTAGCTTCATTCAAGGTCTACATGCTTCATCATAGCTTCATCTTATGCCTTTCATCATAGTTTTGTTTCAACAACAAACCTAACTGTGAATTTAAATGCAAATCCTTCAACACAAACAACTAGTCTATACTGACTAGTTATATATACTATATTGTATATTATATATACTATACTGTATATACTTCTATCTACCTGTATATACTATACTGAAGTCTATACTTCAGTCTCGGCACAGATATCGGCATGCCTCGCCGATATCTTGGCATGGATGAAGGAACGCCACCTTCAGCTTAACCTGTCAAAGACTGAGCTCCTTGTCATCCCAGCCAGTCCCTCTGTACAACAACAGATCAGTATCCAGCTCGAATCAGCTCAACTCATTCCCGCAAAGTCTGCCAGAAACTTGGGTGTCATGATTGATGACCAACTAACCTTTAAGGAGCATGTGGCTTCTGTTGCTCGGTCATGCCGATTTGCCCTGTACAACATCAGGAAGATCAGACCCTACCTGTCTGAGCATGCAGCACAACTCCTAGTACAGGCGCTTGTAATATCACGCCTTGACTACTGCAACTCCTTACTGGCAGGACTCCCGGCATGTACGCTCAAACCTCTGCAGATGATCCAGAACGCGGCGGCGCGTCTGGTCTTCAACCAGCCCAAAAGAGCACGTCACTCTGCTGTTCATATCCCTCCACTGGCTCCCAGTTGCTGCCCGCATCAAGTTTAAGTCCTTGATGCTCGCCTACAAAACAGCAACCAAAACGGCTCCGACCTACCTGAACTCCCTCATTCAGGTCTACGCTCCCTCCCGCCCACTACGCTCTGCCAAGGAACGACACCTGGTGCTGCCACCACAACAAGGCCCTAAAGGCCCTGACACACCAAACCGATGTCAAAGAACCAGCGGAGACGAAGGCCGACTGTTGCGTCACCTCACGTCGCCTGCGTCTGGTCCAAAAAGTTGCACTTGAACACACCGCAAAGACTACAGCCGACGGCCAACTAGCACGTACGTTCTGCGCCTGCGTGAGGGGAAATAACCATATGTCTGATAAGAAGTTGCAAATGGCACTGGCGTTGTCAGCCCTTGGTCTTTTGGTTGTGGAAGAAGAAAGGAAGAGGCGGAGGCGAAAAATAAGGAGAAACCGCACTAAATGGGTGAAATCATGAATAACGTTACTCCAGCGTCAGGCTCAAGGGGCTTTCCCGAACCTGTGTCGAGAGCTGGAGATAAATGAAACCTCCGCTCGGCTCTTTCCTGTTCAGTTCCACATGTTGAAGGAATTTATCAGTCCAATCATCCAGAGGCAAAACACGAACTACCAATCAGAGTGATCTCTCTCACCGACGGGCTCCGACGCCGATTCAACATGCTCAATCGGCCGAAAAGCCGCCGACAGGGTCCGACTAGTGCCGACGGTGCGGGACACACCGCAAAAACTAGGGACACCGACGCTTACCGACGGCCCGACGTTGGCCGACGGCCGACCGTCGGCCTGGTGCGTCAGGGCCTTAAGTCTCTAGCCAGACTCTTCTCTTCTGTGGTTCCTCGGTGGTCGAACGAGTTACCAAACTCCATTCGATCCGCAGAGTCCCTCTCAATCTTTAAGAAAAGGCTAAAGACCCAGCTCTTTAGTGAACACCTTCTCGCCTGATGGACTGTGTAACCAAAAAAAAAAAAAAAAACTCTTTATCTGCCTCTATGCGCTATGCACTGCCTCTATGCACTGCCTCATAGCACCTATGTCCTGTTGGACCAGAACTTAGCTTTATGGCACTTACTCTCGTTGTTCTCTCCTGACTAGAACCTTGCTTGTGTTGTATTAAAATCTCATGTGTATGTCGCTTTGGATAAAAGCGTCTGCCAAATGGGAAATTGTAAATTGTAAATTGTACTGACTGTCTGTCTCTTGTTTGTCTGTTCAGATAAATCCTCTGTACTAATCTTTTCCTGTTAAATAATAAAAATATAATGTGGCTTACCAAGATGGAAATCACTCTCCATGTTTTCCTTTCTAAAAGGTAGATATTGTTGATGTTTCTCCAAATGAATGCAACGTGAGTTTTCTGTCTCAATGTGCAGGTGAACACCGATCAGAGATGAAACTGTGAGCCTGTCTGTCTTCAGGTCAATCGCTCCTTTATGACACTGACATTCTAAATTCTATGAACTCTGCTGCATTCTGTCCAGCTGCATTATGATTCACCAGATGAAGCTCAGGCCCCAGTAAACTTTGATGCCAGAGATGTCCCACTTGGTACATGGGTTATAAACTACACACGATTAAAAAACACATAACTGGATATTTGGAATTTGTATTAAGATACCATATTTTTTATGCGGAAAACGTCTATTTAATTGCTAATTCCTATTCCACTTTCACTGTTTTAAGACACAAGTTAGCTCATTCTAATCTTACTACTACCTACTACTATTACTACTATATATTACTATTACCTATTACTACTAGCTACTATCATATCTGAGGGGATACTTTAGGAAAATAAAAAGAAAAGTTATTCATCTTCAGGTGTAGAATTTCAACCTGTGCATCAGCCCATGTAGTTAATAGGAACATGGGTAGCACTTTGCAATGGCATTTTTCCGGTGCATGAACCTTTAAGCATAGAAAAAATTTGTTTAGTCCCTCCTAATTGCATTATTGTACCCTGTAATTATTACAAGTATGCAATTACGAAAACAGTTACACCATAACTGCCTTATAAATCTCTCATAATTACAAAATTGTTACCCCTTAATTCTCTGACTTCTTGTTTTGTTACCCAGTAGCTACAGCATTGTTATTTTATTATACCCCATAATTACAAACTAGTTACACTGTAATTAGTGGGCTGTAAAATAAAGCGTTACCCATATTTCATACTTTCATCTCTCTCTCTCTCTCTCTCTCTCACACACACACACACACACACACACACAGAGTCTATTTAACAGCGTGACTCCCTGCCTCCCTCTCCTTTCATCAGTTTTTGTCTTCTTTTTGGCAGTTAGTAGCAGTCCTCCCTATCTCTTGCTCTGTTTGTTTGTGTGTGTGTGTGTGTGTGTGTGTGTTCAGCGCTGGTAAAGCCTGTGGGTAATGAACTCTGGGCCAGTCAATAAGGCAGAAACAGGAGGGAGGTGTGGAGAGGGAGAGAGAGAGAGCGGAGGGAGAAGAAAGAGAGAAAAGGAGAAAAGAATACGGGAAATGCTGAAAGAGAGAATGGGACAAAAAGGAGAGACAGAGACAAGAGATAAAAAATGCAGAGGAAAAAGAGAGAAAAACAGACAAACAGTGTATAGAAAGAGGTGTAATCATGCAGCTATTCAGTGGAGTCATTATCGGGCTGCAGGCTGCGTAGTTCTTTACAGAAAAGCAGCAGGGGTTCAGAGGAGCTTCTAAACCACCCACAGATACACAGCCAGAAAGGTCCTGCTAGCCACTGTACTATCTTTAGCCACAATTTTTAAGTGACATACCACTCAGTCTCATATTTTCCTTCCTATGACCTGGGATAGCCCAATCAGGATTTGTGAACTTGCTTATTATACTGTCTGTTGCTGCGGAGGTGTTGAACTGCTGAGGAGGTGGGTTTGATGCCACCCTCTTATATTCTTATGATTAAATGAGACAGAGACCGAGACAGAAAGAGAGAGAGTCAGTGAGACAGAGAGGGAGTAAGAAGTAGAGAAAGACGGGAAGAGAGATGGAGATGAAAGAGAGAAACAGACAGAGATAGAGATGGTGAAACAGAGGGAAAGACAGAGACAGACACACCGATTAGTTAATTTTTTGGTATCAGATGGTCATGGGCTACATATGTTAATTACTGCTGTTAATGATGCCATAGATTACCACGTTACATGGCACAGGGGGGCTTACAGCTGAGACAAAGGGCAGTTGTGTGTGTGTGTGTTTTAAAGTGTGTGTGCTCACACGCCTATGAGTGTGTGTGTGTCTCACAGTTGACTCCCAAGGTGCTTGGAATCACAGTGCTATTAAGAGTGCATGTATGTGTGTGTTTGTGTGTGTGTGTGTGTGAAAAAGCCAGTGTAATTGTCCTGTCTATCCACGTCCGCCCACAGGACCATGTGGGACCCTGGCTAGAGCGGCTGCCACTGCTTTAGAAACAGCTGTCTAGACAGCTATAGGGAGTTGTAAAATACTCCATTGTGTAGACGGTCACATAGCTCAGCCCTATGGGACCCATTCACTCAATTCAACCAATAGAGTGTACAAAAATAAAAATATATATTCCTTTGTTTGTGCACAATTGTCAGATTTTCAGGAAATGCATTGTAGACAGTTCTACTTGACTGGAAGGTTCTGGATGAGAGTTTCCAGTTTGTACTGTAGACCTTTTATACAATCCTCAGAATTCCCAAATGCCCAGTCTACTGAACAGGACGGATAAAATGGGATGGCATCTGTCTTGTTAAAGGGATACCTTGACATACCTTACCTTTTCAGTTTTAATTGGTTATTTTTATTCACCATACACATCGTGGGGAAAAAGTTTCTGCATTTTGCAGTTCAATTTCCCCAAAACAGTTTGTTACGATTGTTAGTAGAGGCACAGCCAGCAGCAAGTTAATTAGCTGGCATGTCTCAGCTAACTTTTTTTTTTTTTTTTTAGAAACTTTCCCCCTCAATGAGACAAGTGAAAGTAAAGTACAGAAACATTCAAAATGTCAAGGTATCGCTTCAACAGACATTATGACATGCATCCCTTTATTGTAACAGAAATCTGAAAGAAAACAATGCTTTACCCCCCCGACCATACCACTCACTGGAAGTGAACTAAGTCACCTCTGCCAATGAATGGGTAAAATTCCCTTGATTGTGTAGATTAATTGGAGGTTCCCTTAATGATGCATGTATCTTAAGTTTTTAAAGTATTTCATTTCACAGTGTGTGGCCATGCACATTTTACATTTTGAGTAAGTCTGACTCAGAATTTCAATATAACTCAGTGTTATGAACATTTCACCAGAGATGTGTAACACAGATGTTTGATCTCTTTTTCCTTGCAAGCTTAAATTCCACTTAAATCCATTGAGTCTTTTTCTGTCTTTCTTCATTTAGTGCACCCTTTCTCTCTCCTCTCCTCTCCTCTCCTCTCCTCTCCTCTCCTGGAGTCTCTCTATCTCATTCCCTCCTCTTGACTTTCTCGTTCTCTCCCTCTGTCTCAGTCTTATCGTACATCTCCTAATCTCTTTCTCTCTACCTCTCTTTCTATCTGTTTTTCTCTCTCTTTCCATCTCTTTCTCTGACATTGCACTGGAGGACTATCGTAATGAGCCAGTATCACATAGCGCATACACACACACACACACACACACACACACACACACACACACACACATGTTAATCCTCACTGCTGCTCTGTGTGTGTGTCGTTGTCTATAAAGTGGATCATTATGACATGTTGCAGTAGTATCCCAGTCACACAATGAAACAGGTCAGTAGCACACTGAACATTAATATGCGTTCACCGTCTATCAGGAGTAATTAATCAAATGCTGTCACCAATCTGTAATCATTTACATCTCCACTTCTTACTATATGTCTGTCTGGCAGTCTGCATGTGTGTGTGTGTGTGTGTGTGTGTGTGTGTGTGTGTATGAGTCACCTACACCATCTGGAGTATAGGAGAGTGTGCAAGAGCATGTTGCGACACAGAGGGGGTCCTCCAAAACACACAGACACCTAACATCCCCCTCAAGCAACAACCAATATCACACACACACACACACACACACACACCCACACACACACACACACACACACATACGGATCTATGTGTTCATTACTCACCGTAATCACTGCCTACATCTCACACCTGTGTTCCTGTCTCTGTTACATGCTTGGAGCTGTGTGTGTGTGTGTGTGTGTGTGTGTATGTGCGTGTGTATGTGCATGTGCATGTGTGTGAGTGGATATGTGTGTGTATGGAGTGTTCCTGGAAAGGAATCCCTTGTATGGTAGCTAATAGAAAGCCAACTAGACAGAACCACAAATGCATGACTACTTTGATGCCTGATACTCTGTACTGTCTTATAAGACACAACTGAAGTGTCTTAAAAGACAATTTAGCGTCTGCAATTCACCTGACTTTCATGTCTTTGTAATGTGGGAGGAAACCAAACACCCAGAACAGACCCACATGAACACCAGGCCATGCAAACTCCACACAGAAATGGCCCGTGTGCAAAGAGTTTCCTATTGCAAAAATTGCACCAATCAAAAGTAGCTGATATACTGTGAACAAAGTTCTCCACTGCATTGTTCAGTTTGTCTGGCATTTGAGTCTTCTGACAGCAATACTTTCAAAAATGGAACGAGAGATTGGAGGCATGTGCACCAGTGTGTGGAGGAACACGAAAACAGTACCATGCAGAGGAGCTGTGCCGAAGCTTACGTTTTGAGGGCATCCAAAGCATTGAAAGTTTGCTGAGCGGTACTCTTTGCTCACAGAGATCAGGATGTCAGGTTTTGGAGCGTGTTATTAATTTAGTCATATAGAGGGCTTAGCTATAGAAGGATGCAGTCTGAGGCAGCATATGCATCGGAAGACAACAGCTTTGACCACTGGAAGTTTTTAGAATCCATCACTCTGTCTGGAAAGTGTGATTTATGTTTGACAGAACATGCACCGAGAAAAGCAAGGAGACGCACCAGTCAGGGGGTAGAGACAGGAGTTCCCTTGCACACTTTTCTCCAAAAACTGAACTGCTGAAGCTGGGATGTTTTCTAGACTAGACTAGACTAGACTAGACTAGACAGTAGCATACTGAGAATTGTAACAGATGCCATTTGGGAAAAGCTTGTACCCGTAGTAAAGTGTGAAGCACATGCAGAGAATGCCTGTGAAGTAGAGATTCACAATCACATTATGAATACAATCACAGAGAGCATCCACAGGTGTTACACTCTATGCAGATTTGGCCCTCCTCGATCCTAGAAACTCCTCCCAGAGATTGTCATGCAGTGCCCCGCCTGAGTCGGCCTTTTAGGAACTCAGGAAATGTTTGCTCAGATTTGACAACAGGGCAACAGTTGAAAACTTGGTGTGTGAGCTGAGGTGCCTGGCCGTCCACTGGCTATTTATTTTTTTATTTTTTTATTTTGCACAATAAAACAAAGCAGCAAAAACACAACAACAAAAGAGAAGAAGCAAATTGTGCAGGTGAGATTTAGAAAACCCCTAGAGGCTTATAGAAGGAATCTCACCTCAATAGGCATTATAAGCAAATACAAAAGTCATGTAATCCAACAAAAATAAGCAAACAAGCAACCATAAGATCAAAAAGCAAATATAAAGTAGACAGGATAAAACAAGCAAAGACATAAAATAATAAAAAATAATGTGATGAGGGTGTGGGTGCTTTGGCGTATGTGTGAGTGTGTGTGTATACGTGAGCATGTGCGCGTGCATGCGAGTGTGAGCGCGCGCGTACTGAAGCACACTTGTGTTCAGACAACTCCGTACAAAAGAGAGAGAGAGAGAAAGATAGTCAA
This sequence comes from Centroberyx gerrardi, assembly GCF_048128805.1. NCBI lineage: Eukaryota > Metazoa > Chordata > Actinopteri > Beryciformes > Berycidae > Centroberyx > Centroberyx gerrardi. The sequence continues at coordinate 14,651,245 of NC_136008.1, forward strand.
AGATAGATAGTCAGATATGATCAGTTCGGATAGTTAAGTTTGGTTCATTAGACGGGTCCTACGCCTATATTTGAAATTCTTGAGAGAAGTAGACTGAAATGCAGTTTGAATATAACTGTTCCATAGCTGAGCCCCCCTATGTCTCGTATTAAAGTTGTGTACATCACCGTTCGGCTGGAAAAATGCTTTACAAGGCAAGGGAAGCGAAGCAGTCTGATGCAAAATTTTGAAAATAAAAACACAAGTTTGGTATTTATTTATGTTAAAAATTGATACAAAATAAAACATCTGCACTCGAGCAATACAGAACTAAGATGGAGAAGAATGTCCCTGATGTTGAAGGAGAGGAGGTAAACATGTTCAATAAAAGCTGCAAGTCCTGCAAACGCTGCTCACTTTGATGCTGTCGAGTCCTCAGACGATACAAGCTCCTGACAGATGCTTATTGTAGCTTTTACTTGGGATTCATGGTCCTCCTCACTCCTCAGTTACACCGGTAGCCTGTGAGAGAAGATTAGCTATTCTCAAATACATCAAGAACAGACTAAGAAGCGCTGCCTCAAAGAAGCACCTTGAAGTATTCATGCTTATGGTCACAGAGAAAGACAGCCTTATGTCCCTTGATGCTGATATGATGATAGAGTTTCTGAGCCCCTGGAGAAGCTGCTCCTACCTCAGCACTGACCAATACTGCTTCTTCTCTCAGTGAGTATTCCATCTCTAACTAACTTAAGCCCTTTCCTTTAGCTTTCAGATACTGGGAAATTGTTCATGCATCATTCATGTGTGTTTTCTCTTTCAGCCTCCTTAACATCAAGCTAGACCAGTATCATCTGTGCTTAATCTCTGAGTGTTCTACTTGTCACTACCTAGTCGCCTTTACTATACCGTTAAAATGTTGGAATATATTTCAATCATTCATAATGTGTTGTCTCTTTCAGGCTTTTGTGGTTCCTTAGCATCAAGTCAGAGTGCTACGATGTGTTCATTCTGTCTCTTCTAGCTCTCCTTTACTCTCTCTCCTTTACTCTAACCTTCAAATGTTGGAATATTGTTCACTCATCACTCAGATATGTTTTCTGTCTCAGGCTCCTGTGGTCCCTTCTGAACAAATGATGTGTTCATCTTGTCTCAGTGAGTAATACCAGCTCTCACTATCCTTCACTTTTAGCCTTCATATACTGTGATGTTGTTCAATCATTACTCTTACAATAACAACTCTTATATAGTGCAGTTTCTGTGTTGTCTCTTGTTCCTGTAGTCCCTTAACATCAAGCCAGAAAAAAATATAATATAAATTGAATGTTGCATTGCAGTAAATATCAGTATCAGTTATGTGTTGTAGCTGTGTACTATCTTAATCATCACCGTAAGTCAGATTGTAAGATTGTATTTATATATACGTACACACAACATAAGCTCTGATATTAGCCTAAAGGCAATTGTCCAACTTTGTCTAAATTTTTATATATATATATTCTATTCTGGTCTGTCCTGTTGCATTCTATTCTCATGTAGTACTAATTGTTCCGCACCATGTCTACCATTTTTTGCTATTTGCTATTTCCACCCATCCCTTAGCATAATCCTAGCATTACCTGCTGGTAACTTAATTTCCCATGTAAACAAATGTAAACAAATGTAAACAAATTTCACTATGTTGAAAACTCTCAACACCAAAAGATTTGTATTGAGGGAATTATCAAAGACATACACACAAACTTATGACGCTTGGTGGCATTTTAACCTCTCTTATATAAACTGATACTATATGTAATCAGTTGTGCATCATGCTGAACTGTGCCACACATTATTGTGCCATTTACACCCCCTTGCTGTGCATTGTAATAGACTGCAAATGTATGAGACTACATTCAGACTGCAGACTGTTCCTCTGCATGCATGTGTCTATGTGTGTGTGTCTATTTATGTGTGTGATTCTGTGCGTGTGTGTGTGTATGTTTTGGGGTTCTTTCATCATCTACATGAAAATGAGAGGGGAACAGCATTGTTCCCCCTGAAAGGACACAATCACACACACACACACACACACAAACACACACACAGTGATAGGTTGGCGATGTGTCTGTGCATGTGCCAGTGAGTGTGGGTACGTGTGTGTATGTGCGCTCATGTGTGAATGTGTCTGTATGTGTGTGTGTGTCCTTTCTCACCCTATTGTTCACATGTTAATCTCACCAATTCTGCTCACCATACCTCCTTTATATCTCAGCATGGGGTTAGTGTGTGTGTGTGTGTGTGTGTGTGTGTGTGTGTGTAGTTCACAGCAGCCGGTCTATGTATGTCCTGTCATTGTGTGTGACCCCCTGTGGTTTGTCTGTCTTACAATTATATCAGTGACCCTGCTGAAGGCAATTCGCTCATTTAAATACAATGAAACCAACATTAGACGAATAATAAACCAGTCAAACACTCACTCTATTCCTCCAGTAGGTTTAGACAATATGGCCAACATATCATATCATAAATAATATTTGATCTTATGTGATATTCCAGTACAATTAGACACAATGTAATGCCTTTTTGATGCCTTTCTTTGCAATAAAATGATCCTGGTGCTGCTTCCATTCATAATGGTTTATTCTATGGTTTATTTCTATTGAAAATAAAACATTCTCTGTGCTCTGTGTGTTTGATTAAAAAAGGCAAAATATCATTGGTAATATTATTGTAAAAAATGTAAACCTTTGTGTAGATCCATGCCAACATGTTTTGCAGTACAGTATCCCTGTCAGCCCTGCCATACAGCATTTTAGAGTTGTTCTGTCTCTCTCAATATGTGTTCTTGTCAAAACACAGCCGAGTACAGCGGATGGATAAAGATCCCGGAAATTTACTTGCCAACTGCTAAATATTGAAGATGCATCAGATGGTAAGTAGGCTGTCAGGGACAAATGAGAAGTCCCAAGAGTCACTGTGAGAATGGTGCAGCCACATCCAAAACTTACACAAAAAACTTTTTTGTGTAAAAAGTTTTGTGTTTTTGTGTGGATAAATTCCTATTGATGTGAGTAGATAAATATTATAATATTATAATATTAATACAATAAATTGATATTTATAAAGTTAGTTTACATGGATATCTTGTCCATAAACACGTTCACGCACATCCCAAGTAACAAAATAAATTAAAACATTGTCTTAACAGTAAAACTTGAAGAAAGTGCACTGAAACCTTTCTAAACATTTCATCACCTCACCAGCTTATGTAAATTGATTAGCTAACATTATCTTTAAATAACTGCAGGAAGGTAAACATAAACAATCCAGTCCCCCAATTTTCAGGTCTTTTTAGCGCATGGAAACAATCAACCTAGTCAGCTTGATAACATCAGCTAACCACTTAATGTACACAGCAAGCTAACTAGCCCCAGTGTGAGCTTATGTTTGTTCATTTGTGTGTTCCTGTGTAACGCTTTTTGCATTGCACAATGTTTGGAAGAATTACGGTATGCACTGCCCCAAGAGCCCTGCATAAGGGAAATACAGTGTGCCAACTTTTAAATCTTTGATATTTAGCTCTGGAGGGAGTGACTGATGGTAAGAAATCACATTCGCGCACTGTCAAAGTACATAGGTAGAAAATAAAACTATGCAAAAAGCTGTTTTACCAACATATTTTTTACCTGTTGAACCAGAGTACACACTTAATAAATTTTTGACAAATAACTAAAAAAAACTCATCCACCTGCATCTTCTTTGCCTTTTTTGTGCCTGGCCTTTGGTGTGTTGTGGCCAGCTCACTTCATCTTCCACTATTTGTTGTCTGACTATCAAGCCACTGAGCTGCTGCAGATAAAAATGAGGTAAAGGGCAAAGTTAAAATGTGACTACCGTCTGTTACCTTGCTAGCTAGCTGTTAGTAAGCACGTCACCCCACATCAGCCTGAGTTAACATAAGCTGATTCAACTTTCAAAGACATGTAGAGCTAATGTTAGTTTTCAAGCTAAGTTGTTACAAGTTTTAGCTGCAAGTTAACTATTTGCTACAATGTTGCGATTCACTTGAAATATTGCACCCAGTCGGCTGACTGTCCTTACTGTCAGGAAAATCCAAACACCCAAACATCCACCACCCGCCAAATGCAAGTGATTTGAGCAGTGGCTGCCTGGTTATTTGCAGCAGCTGTGGTGGGTGAACAAAATTTGCCCAAACTGGAGAAAAAAAACGCTAGTTCACAGATCTTTTACGAAGTGTGCTTCCACGTGCCACTTATGCTGTCTGTTTACGTCCGATATGCCATTTTTTCTTCCCATGACCACTCCTGAACCACTGTGCTTAGCAAGGTAATTTCAAAACAAATAATTTTGATATGAAATCTTGCTACCAAGGAAAATATTAAATAGGGCAGTCTCACCGCCCACTATGTCAGTTTAGCTTGTCTACCCTGAGGCTAGATACGACTGTCACACTGGAAGCAAAATGTGGTGACATATTGTTGGAGCTATGAGGCCAGCAGACAGATAATAAGAGAGGTGATGCATTGCAGCAGGCAGAGGAGACATCGGGGCCCAAAAAAACAAAAGGCGATACTTCAATGAGAAGTGGCAACATGAGTTCTGCTCTCTGTGCTCTCTGAAATTTTAATTTGTTGAATTGTCAATATATCTGGTTGAAGCATCCCATCTTTTTCAACATACTTGAATAAATACATGAAATTTAGCCTTTTTACATGTAATATAGCCTGTACATTTTGCAAGTATAATGTTGAGCCACCTTGGAGATTCAGCTGATAAAATAGGTCAACCAACTTGTACAAAAACTTTTTCATTGTCATAGATCTTCCAATTGGCCAAATAATGACCCTTAAACATTAGCATCATTAAGAATAAAAATGTAATGCTTCAATGAAAAATAAGATACCATTCTTGTAGCCGTCCATCTGCACATTGACTTGAGATGAAATTGCATGCTATTAAAGATAATGAATGTCAGGACTTCCCTATTATGTGTTTTTTTTATTTTGGTTTGTGCGTGTGCATGTTTCTTCCACTGCAGATTGACGCCATGTGGAAAAAACACAAGAAGCTTGAGGCTGCCACAGCTTCAGTCCCTCGCATCAGTTCAATTTTCTTGCAGGCAGAAGACTTAAAAGCAATCCGGGCAGAAACACTTTACACTACATAGATTGTTGAGCACAATCTGCCCTTAGCTGTTGCAGACCATGCAGGGCAACTCTTCTGTAACAATGTTTCCAGACAGTCAGATTGCCAAGCAGCGCCAAGACCGCCAACGCAGAGTAAACACTCGGCACAAATGACGAGAAGGCAATTACAGAAGTGATGAAGCAGTTGCGTTACAGGCTTGCTACGGATGGAAGCACGGATATGTTGGATGTAAAAATGTGTCCCATTATGGCTGGGATCTTTGATGCCAGTGGTGGAAGAATAGTAGTGGAGTTGCTCAAGATTTGTGGGTTCAGAGACTGGAACAGCCATTTATGAGTTGCTTTATGATGAACAGATGAAAGGGAAATACCATGGTCAAAGCTTGGCTGTACTGCAGGGCTTGGGGAATGGTGTGGCAGCCTTCTAGATGGCACAAAATCATCACATCTACCTGGATGGTTGCACTTGTCACCTTATCCACCTGATTGCAGACCGGGCATCCAGGCAGCTCAGTGTTAATGCTGAAGACTCCCTTATTAGAATTTATTATTACAGTACTGCCCAAGCTTCCAGGATCCTTACAGTGCAGCAGTAGTGCAGGCTTCTCCTCCTCTGAGCTGTCCAAGCCTCCATCTGCTCCTTCAGTTCCAGCTCCTTCCAACCAGCAGTTTGACTTGGATGCATTCCTTTATAAGCAAAATAAAATAATAAAAAAAAGTGCTACAAAAGCAAGAAGTAGAAAAGAGGAAAATGAAGAGGAAAGGGATCTCTCAAAACCAGAAAAAGTGCTTAAGTTTCTCAGTGATCCCCATGCCCAAAGTGTATGTAATCCTTTTAAACAAGGCTGAACTGATCAGTAACCAAATTCTCGAAAAAGGGAAAAGCCATGTATAGGCTACATATCCTCCTACCAACATTGGTGTTACAGCTACAGAAAATATTGTTCTCTCTGTTTAAGCCTGAGCTTGTGCTCATCTTGATGGATGAAGTCCGAAGACGAATCAAGCTTTCACTTTCCTGCCAAATAGTAAGTCCGCCTCCTGATGACCTTTATCCAAAGCCAGAGTGGCCTAGACCTGACACAGCTCTACCAACATGTGAGGAACCTGTAGTCAATCCTGTAGTCTGCAGCAGACTGCAGGATTTCAAATATGTTTTATCAGATGTGGAATCAAAAGCAAAATGATCCCCTAATCCCCACTCCTTCAAAAGAAACAAGCACAGATCCTGTACAGACCCACGGCACATGTGTTCAATTCTATGCACTGAAGCACTGCGACACGGTTAAATTACCTAATTCCACTAACGCTATTTAAATACCATAAGATGACGTCACCTACTGTTAAAGTTTGTATGGCAGTGAAGACGAGTTACTGTCTACAAATCCCCGTTACTGACTGTGGTATGTTAAGTTTCACTTTTGTTTTCACACCGGGAGACTCTGTGGATTGAGTTCAATGCTGCTGGTCTGCTGTCTGTACATCTCCAAATTACAGACATGACATGATGCGACATCAGGCGCATTAGAGATCGATTTAGATCCATTTCTTTACAGTGAGCAAATTTTGTGCCTCTGTATGGGAAACAGTGCATCGCACAGTCAAAAACACCCTCTAGAGGCCATCTGACGAAGCGCATCATCTCACTAAGTGTTACCTGACTGACTGACTGACTGACTGCCTGACTGACTGACTGACTGACTGACTGACTGACTGCCTGACCTGAATTTGCCTTGTGATGCCCTCGGCTGCGCCGTGGGAAAAAGACAGAGGAAAAGATTGAGTTAGTATGGAAAGGGACCAAGAGCATGCTTGTGTAAAGACAGGGGCTGTCAATGTGTAGAGTGAGTTATTCAATGAAGCAGGATTACACAGGTGGCGAGATAATTTAAAATATTACAAAAAGAAAAAAAAAAATCTGTTCTTATTAATAGCAGTTAGCAATAATCAGTATGCAGAACCTAATCTTAAATTTTACAGTTGAATTTTACACAGTCACTTCCAAAACATTGAGAAATCACAGTTATCTGGCTCACCCCCCCCCCCCCCCCCCCCCCCAAGGTAAACACACCAATGTCTTTTTACTGTTTATTTTGTAGAATTCTTTATTTCTCATTCTCAGTCCTGGTGCATTCTCAATTACACATTTATTATTGTAATAATGATGTAGTATGCATTCATTTAGAAAATAACAACAGCTATTTTTGGAGAGCCAAGCCATGAATTCCAGTATTGCCTGTTGATAGACTACTCCTGGGCTAAAGACCAGTCTATCACATGAAAAACAAAACAAAACAAAACAAAACAAAACAAAACAAAACAAAACAAAACAAAATGTATGTTTTAAGCACACATTAGGAAGGCATATAGAAACAGTGATGCACTTATTAAACAAATATTAGAGCCAGTCATGTACACACACTGAGCCACATTGACTAGTCAAACATTCTACTAAAGGTATTCACACACTGAAATACATATCAAACAGTCTGTATTATTCAGTCAAACATGCTGAAATTAGATGGGCGGTCCAGAGGTCAGTGGCCTGGAGTGATGTATGTTTAAACAAGGAACGATTAATACAGACAGAGAGAAAAAGAATAATAGAGACAGAGAGACAGAGAAAGAGATGGAGGGGTGGAGAAAAACAGAATGGAAACAGATGAAAACAGACAGACAGAAACAAGCTTCACAACACAAATGTTCATGGTTAACTCCAAGGCATATTTTTCCTTTACAATGGCAGTTGCAGCTGTAGCTGAATATTTTAATCACTGTTCATCACTGCTCCACTGCTATGACACAAAACAGCATTAGCATTACATTAGCACCTAATGAAAGCTGGCATAAGGATTGAATCAGTTATCATGAATGTGCTGTGTAGCTGTTAGGAAGCTCTTGTTTGGGTGTTATGAATGTGATATAAACTTTAGTTAATGTAAATTGTTACCAGATTTTCAGTCTGTTAGAGACAACATAGATCCCCCTCCTTCCCTTTCTCTCTGAGCCAAATGGAGAATGATGTCTTTTTTAATTTTGTTCTGTGCAAAGGGCTCTTACCATGATGACAAACGGGAATGTTTAAGTTCCCCTCCTTAAGTAAAGCTTTATGTTTTCTGTTAATAGTTGAAATTAATTCAGTCCTCTTACCAAGTTTAAACACCACTAAAATAAAGCGTAGATGAGCAAAAAAGGAGAGGAGAAACAGAGAAAGATAAAGGGAAAGAATAGATTTTACTACAGCTGAGAAAGGCGAGAGGAGAGGAAAATCAAAGAGCATTAGCATAGCAGCTCTTTGTCTCCATGTCTGTCTCTTTACCCTCTGCATCTAATGAGTAACCAATGGTCTGCCAGACAGAGATAAGGTGTGTATGTGTTTTTTTTACTGTGTGTGTGTGTGTCTGTGTCTAGTCCCAGTGTTAGTCTGTCCCTCCCTATGGACTGTGTAGTGTGACAGCTAGATGGATGTTATTCTGTGCTCCCCTCACACACCAACTGATTACTACACACACAGTCATAGATACTGACTGACTGAACACAGCTGAATGACCGCATGTCAAAAACACTGCCGGCTTACAAGTGTATGGTACAGATTTCATCATAACATTTTCTGAAAGGTAAACATACTGTACATGCAACCATGCAATGTAAATGTAGAACTGTCTGCTTTGAATCTGGCCTGGTCTAATTATTAAGGTCAGGGCAACAATGAGATTTTTTTTTTTTTTTTTTGCAACAAAGCAGGAGCTGGGTGACTGCGGGACAAGCCTTGAGACTGGAATTTCTTTGGCCCAAATCAGCACACTGCTCCCTCTTCAGACATGAGTTGAATAATGTCAGAGATTTTGACTCAACCTCATAATTAATAGACCTCGACCTTGCTCTGGGATGTGTTTAAGCAAATAGAAGTGAAGATATCCAACACCAAATCTTTACAAGGACCAATTGTTCCCAAGGTATGGACGTAGGTGAATACTTGATGAAACGCCTCTTTAACCAAAGCTGAAGCCTGTTGTGAGTGTGACACTTTATACACTTATGTATTCTGTAGACCTGTTAATGTGAATATGAGAACATTTTTGCACACTCTATCTACTGTATGCTTACATGCTGTAACGTCACGTATTGTTTTTCCTCATATTCTCATTTTCCTCAATGTAAAATGCAACGTAAAGTCCGGGAGAGGCTGCCAATCTTCTTGGTGGTGGTTTTGTTTGTTTACAGTAATTATGTCTGAAAATGTGATAATGATTTATTGATGTTATAATGTTACACGTAGTACCTTTTAAAGTTTCATTTTTTAAATTGCATCTTTATCTAAGGCTTTGCTATCTACTGTAGATAGGGACTCTTCTTTCTTCTCGGAGGTGCATGGCAGGAAGCTAGATATTGCAGCACAGACGACCTTTATAAATTCAACTTCAATGTAACTTTGAGCTTTTGGCAAGATTTGGACTCTTATCTGGGTAAGTATGGACTCAGCTTTATTTATAGAAAGGCAACAGTATGATCTTAAAAATGTGTGCACATAGCAGTCAACACTGTTATTTATAAACCCTTGGCATGAAAAACTTGACATGAAAAAGCTCCTAGCTCTTTACTCATCCTGACACATCTGAAAGAAGTTTTTTTTTCTCATGATGACATTATTGATTAGGGTCTTGATCAGTGTTGTAGCTTTGGAAGAAAGTTGTTCATGTTCTCAAATATTTATTGCGCTAAGATCCTAGGAGTAATATATGCAAATTCTGTCTTAGGGTGGACTTTTGCTCTGTTTGGAGATGAAAGACCCTACAGTAGTTCAGATTAACAGCCATGTGCAGCGGAGCAGGGGGCAGGGCTTAGAGCCAACTGTCCCTTCTGCTCATACGGACAGGGCCAACAGCCAATTAAAGCCCTTGTTTAGGGCTTGGGCCAATAAGAGCCATTGGTCAGGGCACTGGGCAAGTAGAAAGTATCGGTCAGAGCTTTTAGCCAGCAGTCTGGTTTCAAATACAGGACCAAACATGGCTCGCTCCTTATCATTTAATCAACATGTTTTTGCCTTTTGTTGTAAGCAGTGATGATTTGTAATTATACACAGAAAGGCAGGGTTAAGTGGTGAAAACATGCAGAGTGCACAGTATCCCCCTGCTCATAGATTCCCATTCAAACCATGCTTTTTAGATTGTCGCTGATCCAAATCTAATTATATACTGTATTTTGTGTTTGTGTTGTTGTGTCAGGAAGTTGGCTGTGCTGACTCTAACACACAGTAGGCATCTTTGGCTGTGAGACAGACTGTGAAATGGCAAGAAATGAAAACTTTGTAATGCTTACAGGCACGAAGAAAAACTGGTAACAACACTAGCAAATTAGCCGCACCTCACAAGCTCCCACATGCGCTGTGTGTACAGTAGGTTCAAATCCACATGATGATCATGTTGAGCTGGCCCTGTTGGCCCATCCTGCTTGGCCCTGTTGTGGACGGGCACAGGTCAAGGCTTTTAGCCAAGAGAAGAGAGGAGAGCCATCAGTCAGCGGCCCGAGCCAATGAGACCCTCTGGTCAGCAGCCGGAGCCAGACAGAGAGGTCAGGCTGGGGTCAGGGGGTCAAGGCCGGGGTCAAATGTCAACAGACTCCCTCAGTGACCAGCAGTTATAAATGTCCTTCTGTTATGCGCGCACACACACGCACACACACGCACACACACGCACACACACACACACGCTAATGACTGGCAACCCTGTCCAACAGTGACCAGTGACTGATTGTCTCTCTCTGCTGCCCAGGACTTCATTTATCACATGACCTGGACTGATTTAAGTGAGTAAATAGAAAATCTGCACACTGTTTGGAAAGAGCTTTTAACATCTTAATATCAGCGTTTTGAGCATCAGGGCCTTCGTCAGTGTATAAAAACCCACGGTAGGAGGTCTGTATGTTATCACTTGCATGAACTGAGTACATGCTTACAGAAATCAAAGCAATATAAAAGTGATAAATGACGAAGTGCCGTAGGGATGAGGGTAGAGAATGCGGTTTGATACGTATCTTTTCCTCCCTCTTTCAGGTGGCCTCTCTCAATAACACATCAAGGATTCAAGCAGCATAAAAGAGCAATCACACAACAATTTAACCTCTCCAGCTTCTTTGCCCAGGCTCTCAGTGTGTGTGACGCCACAGCAGCAGCGGCAGTAACTGCCAATTCACAAAGCTCCCATTCGCCGAATTCCTCACAAATGATAACTTTCAGGCCCCCTAGCGATAAAGTAATTTCTCCATCTCTCCTGTCGGGAGCTTGGGGGACGGCAGAGAGCTGTGATAATCTCATAAACAGAAGCTGTGCAGATATGGGCCATCTATTATGACCGGGAACAGTAGCGTAGATAGGAGCATTTATTATCTGAGACAGCAGACAATACATTCTCATTCTGTGATACTACTGCTGACAGACACAGAGTGATCCATCTTCACCGACCGAGCGGAGAGAGAGAGAGAGAGAGGAAGAAAGACAGAGAGAGAGAGACAGATGGGGAGTGAGAGAGGTACAGAGAGAGAGTGAGAGGGGAAGGGCAGCAGAGAGACTGTGAGAGGGAGAAAGGGACTAAGTTATGTGGAAAGAGAGAGAGAGAGGTATAAAGAGAGGAACGTGGAGGAGAGATCAGATAGACAGACAGACTAGAATTATTGCTCCACTCTGCATTAGCTGTGCTGCATTAGCTGTGCTTCTGTGTCTGTTGCGGTTATAAACAATCAGACACATGTCCACACACACACAAACGCACACACACACACACACACACACACACACACACACACACACACACACACACACACACACAGAGGGGCTTTTCCGCTCGTTGATGTAGCTGACAGAGGACCAAAAGGTTTGCAGCCCTGGGCTACAGCTATATAAATATATAGGTAGATACAATGGCTTGGTACCTGCAGGCTCTTATTTTACTGCTAATAACACCAAGTCTCCCACCAAGCCTCTATCTTGCATTCATTTTGCATTACTACTGTTTTACCCTTTCTTTTTCTTTTTCCTTTTCTGTAGCGCTTAAAGTGGTGCTCATGAAGCATTATAGGTGTCATATGTGCATTATAAGCACATTGTGAGTGCATCATAATTATCAGGACATGATATAATAAACACAATGTGCAAAACATTTAAGGTGTTGAATACTTTATGTGGCATCTGTGCAGTAAATGACATGATATTAAATGATGTTGTTTGTCAGATGACTGAAAAAAAGCATCATTAAATTTTTCTTACAATATGTAAGAAAAATGTAATGATGCTTTTTAATGGGCTTATAATCTGCTCGTAATGCATCATGATGCACTTCAAATGAAGTGCTAGTGTCTCGTTCAAATGTTTAAAAGTAGATCTGCACAGGCAAACTGCAACCAAATTAAGATTTTAATTTCCAAAATGATTCTTCTCAGGGTGGAGCAATAGCGCAGCAGAAATTCACTGTTGCATGCAGTAAAAAGTTACACCTCCCAAGAGTCAACCAGGCAAGTAAAAAGTGTATCCTGTGATGTTAGGAAATGAACCATGGTGATGTTAGTACTAAAAGTCCAGCTTCCCAAAAACATTTAATGTTTTTGGGAAGCTGGACTTTGATAGTTTTAATGTCACTGTTTTGACCATTTTATCTTGAGAACTGGTGACTTTAAGAGAGTTTGGACAAAGCAGTTCACAGTGCAATGTTCGCTCCACAATCCTGTTCCATGTCCATTGCTGAGTAATATAATTTACTGCGGCTGGTGTTGGGCATCTAGCCATGGCGATGTTATGGAGGACACTGTGTATCCTCCACATGTCGGCGGCCAACATATCTTCAGAGAGCAGGGGCAGCGACACGGTGCTCAGAGTACAACCTCACTCTGTGCCTCTGGGCAGAGCTGCGTGAAACTCAGCACTGTTCTTTTACAATGTTCCCCTTTCAAAAATGATGAGGAGAAACGTAAAGGACAGAAATTCATGCCTTTCATAAACCATTTAATGTCAAAGACAAAGTGTTCATCAGAAAGAGGACCATCAATCCCGATCTCTATCGATCTCTACAGAGCGAAAGAGAAAGACAGAGTAAAGAGAATACAGAGAATAAAGAAAGAAAGGAAGGGAGGAAGAAAGAAAGAGGCATTTTTGGAGCATAGAGATGGTAGACAGAGAGAAAGACAGATATAACAACAGAGAAAGCTGCGGCTTGTTATCAGTCTTTATAATGGGAGATGAGATGAGATGCAATTAAAATCTGCCATATGGATGATCATATGGTCACTTTTATAATTAGCTTTATTGCAAAATAGAACACAGACTAGCATGAAACAACAGAGAACAGATAGAGTGATGGTTGACTCACAAATGACTCTTTTAAAGTGAGTGATTTGAGTCAATTCACATTGACTCAAATCAAGTCACAGCACCTTGCTCTCCAGGACCGGGTCCTAATCTCTCACTAATCATTCACAAAGTTCTCAGACTTCTTCTCCAATAGTTTTTTTGTCGTACAGTCAGAGAACTCCAACCCACCAGGTAACGCAGTACTGTAAGACATGTGTTAAAGACATACACTGCATCAATATTTTAACAGATATGGTGCATTTTCATCCAAACTCTGAATGTGCATCAGAAATGATCCGCACTTTGAAGAAGGCCTTGGAAATATTGATTATGTTTATTGATGAATTTTAGCCATTTTCCTGCTGTGATATCCACATATACTGCAGCGGATCATGCTGAGATATCTCAGATGACAGGGGCAGGAATTTTGTGATATCCTTGAACATGGTATTCATAAAAAGCAATTATTGAGTCAATATTTGTTCCAGCATAATGTATATCAGTAAATCCGCAGATATGCTGAAGATATGATCTGGATTCCTCAAAAAGAAAAATAAATTATATCTCTGGCTACATTAAGTGGTTGGTTTTGTAATAAGGCCATTGATAAGCCTCATATATACAATATGTGCATATCAGAAAAATATTGAAATCAAAATATGACCAAAAGCTGTATTTGCACTCAATATTTCACCACATTTAAAATGTTGATATGCTACAGAGAGAGTATTTATTCTAGTCAACATAATGATCCCATATATCCTCATATACAGCATGAAGTCTATTTTTGATGTATGTGATCATAATACATCCCTGCAAGCAAAATACTGACTCAATATGACATGATGCATATTGACAAAACATATATATGTCATATGCTCTAGATTATGCTCTAGACTATCTAGATTTTTCCTAGAATAAAAAAAAAAATATCCATAAGTGATTTTCACCTAATCAAACATCTCTTTGCATGTCCAGTGTTAATATAATTTGCATGTCCATTGTTAATACTTGAACAAGAGTTAATACTTGAACAAAACTAGAAAGGCACTCGGAGAGCGCAGACCTCCGCCAAGGTTCGTGCTATTATTGCTTGTTTGTGAGTCGGATCCGGATCCGCTCCAAAATTTAATGGGTTCTTCCTTGGCCCATGCTACACCCTTCCACGAAGTTTCATGAAAATTGGGCCAGTAGTTTTTCCGTAATCCTGCTAACAGACAAACAAACGGCACCGAAAACATAACCTCCTTGGCAGAGGTAATAAGCAAATCCCAAGACCACTGCGACTGTGAGCTATTTTTGGTACTGAGGTAGTCCATAAATTAAATGATTTTTTTTTTTTATTGAGGATTATATAGCTTGTAATATTACCCAAATCATTTGCAGAGTAGACATAGTTTATTGATTTCCTCATTATCCTGAGCTATCCAAGACAGTTTGTATTTTCCACTGCGTTCACCTCAAGAGTTTCAGCGGTGCTTTTCCTGTGCGCAGCATGCCTCCTGCATCCTCGTGATCCTGAAAAGGTCACTGTCACATGAAACTCACCACAGCGGCGACATTTCCACACAACTCTCTCTAAACACTAGGGGAAGCCCTGGAGACAAATCTCTGCCTGTGTCCCAGAATTAGAAACAGTCAAGTCCTCACTCAACACTCACCTTTACAGTTTATCCTTCTCATAACCCCGCCACACCTCATTTGTGTGTGTGGATTTTTTTCCTTTTCACATTTTCCCCACTGTCAAAAGATTATTTTCATATCATTTCTGATTTATAAGATTGTACATATAGTTAAATATATATAATGTTTTTGCTTTGTGAAATGCATTGTGACATCCTTGTTACATAAATGCACTTTAAACTGGAATAAAGCAATCAGCAATCAGGTAAAACACTGCAACACCGTCAGTGGGTTCGGCCACAACATTTGTTGCATGTTTTCCAGTCTGTCTTCCTCTCTCTTGTCTCTATACTGTCTGACTCGACTCTGTGTATTATCTCATGAAGCAGAAATGGCATAACAGTCATTTTTGCGAGTGGGAAAAGGCGCAGCACTCAACGCTCGACGCTATTTCAAAAATACACGATATGAGAATAAAAAAAATATGACCGCTTAACAGGTTCATACGAAGTTCATTTCATTTCTCCACCACAGCAGTGTGTTTGTAAACTGTTCGCCCTCTGGGGGCAAATAAAGTTGATTTAGCGGTATTGACAAAACATTAGAACATTTGAACGGTATGTTAGAATAGTAATGTGTTGTCCTGCTGATGGAACATCAGGCGGCTACTGCTGCTACAGTACCGCCTCAGGGCTACATACATACAGGCCTGTGAGTGTGTGTGTGTGTCAGTGTGTGTGTGTGTGTGTGTGAGTGAGAGAGAGAGAGAGAGTCCGTTCAAGCATGTGTTTGTCTTTGAGCATATATTTGTGTTGGGCATGTGTATGTGCCCCTGCAAGGTTGAATGTGTGTGTATCACAGTGTTTTGAGCATGTGAGCGTGTATATGTGTGTATGAACGTGTGTGTGAATGTGTGTTTGTGTGTGTGCATGTGTGTGTGCGTATCTGAGAGAGAGATCGCTTGCGCGTGTGTGTGTGTTGAGACAAAGAATCTAAAAGCAATAGTGGTGTAGCTGGAATAAAAGAAGGAAACTCTAATAAGACTGGAAACACTCAGAGAGGAGGAGGAGGGAGGAGGGAGGAGGGAAGGGGGGAGGAAGAGAGCAGATGCCCGTGAATCCACCGAGGGATTTTCAATAGAAACACGTCTGATGCCTGTTACCAACAGTGCTGAGAGCTTAGCATGTTTTCAGTGCAAGAAGTGAAAAAATATCTCAACTTTTAGAAACAGACTGCACTGCACATATTTTTTTCAATAGCACTTTCCTCAGTCATTTGCTGGGTCATTAGTAAAGCCAGACTTTGTAGGATGTTTCATTTTTGAAAACTATTATATATTTTATAAATCCTGAGGTAATGACGGATCTGACCTGATTTGACATGAACTGTTGGCTGCAGCACAATTCACTTGTGCTTCCTAGTCACGTGATCCACTCCTGCAACAACCGAAAACCCCCAAAACATCAACCTGATGCTGCAGAGATGTCCTGTGTACATGAATGCAAGCTAAATAAATAATCTGTTTAAAGCAAAATCTTGCATTTGTGTTCCCATACACGAATCAGACTTCACAGAGGGAGAATATATTGGTGTGATATGGTTCCAAATATTTGATTATTTGCTTGATGTATCTTGCCATTTAAGATCTTTAAGCAAACTCAGAATGGACACATCAAGATAAGGCACAAGACAAATGAAACGCTATTGTGTATTTTCAAGTTTTTTTTTTAAAATCAGATACTAAATTCCCTGATGGAACCTTTAACTTTCCTTCCTTCCTTCCTTCTTTAAACACTTCGCCCGCCCCTATTTTGGCTGAGCTGTCGGAGATTTACGCGCACTAGAGATCACACAGAGGACGGGGCAAGACAAAAGCACCTCACTACTTCAGCGATAGTGTTTCAATATATTAGCTTCCTGACTTTATCTACCATCTCTATGCTTCAAAACTCTGAGTAAATGGAGGAATCAATGAAACAAATAAAGACATCACCTGGAATGTTTCCATAACCCTCTCTCTTACTCCGTCACTCACCCTTTTATTATCTTTTATTACCTTTTTTTCTTTCTTTCTTTCTTTCTTTCTTCCTTCCCCTCTCTCTTTCCCACCCCTTTCTCTCTCCGTGTGTTTCAGAAATATATGTCTCTCTTTATCACATGTGACACTCCAGGATAGGCCTGTCTGAGGCAGGTAATGATTTTTTGTTCTTATTTCTGCGTTGAGAGGGATCAGAGTAGCGCTGGTTATCAGGCCATTTATTACCCTGCCATCCCACCACTCAGCTGTCTGGGTAAATGCAATCTCTCCTGATTCACACAATTACCCCAAGATAGAGAGAGGAAGAGAAATGGAGAGTGAGAGAGAGAGAGAGAGAGAGAGAGAGAGCATGTGTGTGTGTGAGAGAGAGAGAGAGAGAGGGAGAGAGAGAGAGAGAGAGAAAGAGAGAGAGAGAGAGATGGAGTAGGAAGACAAAGGCATGATGGGGTGGACAGAGTTTAGGGGAATACAGAGAGAGAGAGAGAGAGAGAGAGAGAGAGAGAGGCTACTTGAGTGCTTTGCGTGACTTTGCATGTGTACATGGATTGTTTGTTCGGGACGTGTGTATCTGTGTGTTTACATGTTTATCTCTTCAAATAGAAATGTCAGAGGCATCAATCCACACTCTACTTCCAGACAGTGAAATCTTCTAAACTCATTATGGACATTATACATTATACGATGGATTTTTAACTGGCAAAGAGCTCATCCATCCTGTTTTTCTTCCAGATTCATTTAACTAATGAAGCATAAAGTTGGGTTTCTAGATCAGGCGGCTAAGACCAGACAATGAGAAAAACAACAAGTCTGCAATAATCATGTGTTCCACCATTAATAATGCAGCGTGTTCTTTGGGCCAATCAATGACAGCAATTCAGATTTCCAGTATGTGGAAGACAAAAGTATGAATTTTTGTGAAATCTGATTAGAGAGGCCTCATAGGTGTTTTGACTAATTTGCTTCTCCTGCTCATTTGCATGTATGTACAAGATATCATAAGCAGCAGCTAAAACAAGGTAAAGATAATGTAGTTGCTACTGTATATAGCCCCCTATTAGGCCATATATGTTTGTCATTTGTGTTGAAAAACCTTGAACAAAATTGTGTGGTGTTTTTCCAACTCTTACCTTCCCTAACAGATTTAAATGTATTTGATATAAAACCAGCACAGGCTGGATTCACACAGAAACAGGATTCTTTATGTTTAACCTACATCCCACAGATCCGATGGTTTTCCCTTCTTCAACCTCACATAAAGTCACACAAAGTTAAAATTAGATTTTCCCTGCATGTGAGCAGCTGCAGTATGCAGTTAGCATGTTCTTCTTCATCTCCTTTCTTCTGCTCTTGTCTCTTCCCCTCTGTTCTCCTCTCCTTCATTTCCTCTTCTCTCCCCTTTTCTCCTCCTCTCCTCTCCTCTCTTCTCCTCTCCTCTCCTCTCCTCTCCTCTCCTCTCCTCTCCTCTGTTTTGGGACATTCTACCCTGTGCTAATGTACGCTGCATTCTGTTTCACCAGTACAGTGGGAGTCATCAAAAACTGCAAAGAAACAGGCCACATTTCTCCCCTAGCCCAGCACTTCTCCTTGTGTGTACGCGTACGTGTGTGTGTGTGTGTGTGTGTGTGTGTGTGTGTGTGTGCGTGTGTGTGTGTGTGCGTGTGTGAGCCTGATGAGAAGAGCTGCTCAGCAATATTTAGTGTTACTGCGACAGAACAGCTTTAGGACAGAACAGAACAGGGCTCACCTTCAGAAAAGACAGAGAGGAGAGGGAGAGGGAGAGAGAGAGAGGCAGAGAGACGAAAAATATATATTTTGACTTTTGATGCTCCTTAATGAAACATTTTGAACAAATCTCAGTGTAACCCAGTAAACGCACCTATACTCACACATTTTCTCACATGTGCACCTGAGAGAGAAGAAGGGTGAGAAAGAGAAACATTCTCATTGTATCATGTACCTCTAAAACAATAATAATAATAATATTAATAATAATAATGATGTTTGACTTGTCTGTACGAGACCCAGATATAGGTTACTGAGGAGTCCTTTATCTTAAAGCATGTAGAAACATTCAAACATGACCAGGCAATGTAGAGCCCATGCTTGACATTCATGCTAAAGATAAAGTTGTCCATCTCTCCGTTCCTCCATCCTTGAGTCTTTCCATCTCTCTGTTCCTCCATCCTTCAGTCTTTCCATCTCTCTGTTCCTCCATCCTTCAGTCTTTCCATCTCTCTGTTCCTCCATCCTTCAGTCTTTCCATTTCTCCTCACCTCCACATGGACAAGCAATCATCCCCGTCTCCCTGTTCCATCTGCTTACTGGTGTGTGTGGGAGTGTGTGTGTCGGGGTATTGGACAAGGGGGCCTGCAGCAGCTGCCTGCCTTTTCCTCCTGTCACATGCACCACACGCACGCACGCACACACACACACACGCACGCACACGCACGTGCACACCCACGCACACACACACACACACACACACACACACACACGTACATCAACCAGCTGGGCAGCAGCTCCAGGTTGGGTGTACCCTTCGACACGGTACGGCATCAATTAAACCAAACAGGACATCTATCACTGCTAGACTCAGTGTAACATCTGACACACGCTGACACACACACACACACACACACACACACACACACATATATACAAAGAGCACATAAAAAACATATTTGTCTCACACTTCTCTCTCGTAATAAGTGCAACATGACATTGAAGATATATGATGAGAGTCCTCCCCCTTCCCTCCCATCTCTTCTGTCACTCTCCATTGTACTTTGCCAAATAAAGCATAAATAAAGCAAAGCAACCTTTAAAAAAGCAAATGATTTATTTTGCACACTGAATCATGTTAAAATACATTTTGAGAAAAAATGTGAAAAAACCTTGAAAAAACCTTGCAGGTAGTGTGTGCACTTTGAGGCAGTTAAAAAGTCTTGCAAGATAAATTATACACACCTCTGACATCAAACGTCTAATTTTGTAAAAAAAAAAAAGTAGAATCATGGTGTAGTAAAGTCTCTATAGTTACTGACAACTTTCTGCCATCCAGCCGAGCTGCAGCTGCCGGAGCTTTATGAGCTCTGCTTGACGATGACTGACAAGGTGGGAGGGGCAACATCATCACTCCATTCACTTCAAGCCTAAAGTCCTTCACATGAGGACTAATAGGATTGGAAACAAATGAACCATCACTTCTGATTATGTCGTTATTCATTGTGCACAGACCGTAATACAATAATCGACATGTACAGGTATCAGAAACTTTTAGGATACTTTTATTATCCGAATCAAACAATGACATATTGACTTAATTATGTAATGCCACTGGCAAAAATGGATTTTTCTTAGTACCAGGAGCTTTCTCTTCGGGTTGAGATTTATTGACTAGGCCTACTCACAAAGTAAAAATCTTTCCATTGAAAATGCTCCCCTTTCTCCCAAAAATAAAGTGTGGGCTGTTAGGGAGAAGTGTGAGGCTGACACCAACAAGAAAGCACCCAGAGCTTTCCAATTTTGGCTCCAACACACACTCATGTGCCTTGCAGTGAAATATTGTCCCTTCTTTCTTTATAGATTCCTTACTCTCCCATCCCCAATCCGCTACACAGACAATGAATGGCTTGTTGTCACCTCAATACTTAGTCTTTGTTAGTGGAATTTAGGTGCAATTTTGAAGATGCCAGATGTCAATGGCAAGACAGCATTCATGTTCAAGTTTCATCAAAATCAAGACAGCAGTTTCTGAAATATTGTGTGTGACTAAAGCAGGAGACCTGATCAACTCTGCACTGCTGTACTGTTGTTGGGAAATGTCATGGTAATTATGTGCAAAACACTTTACAGTAAGGTGAACATCTAAGCGTGTGTGAGCTGCTAGCCGACAGGTTGTGTGTGTGTGTGTGTGTGTACACACGGTCTCTAATGATGATGAAATATCATGATGTTAATGCTGTAGGTTATTTCAGTCGACTGTCAGATGTTGTAGTGGTGGTTCTACATTGCGTGTGTGTGTGTTTAAGCTAGTGTGTGTGTGTGTGTGTGTTTAATTGGACCTCCCTGAGCCTGTCTCCAGGTGACGGAACTCATCTGCTCTTCCCTGATTAAGGACAACAGATGGACTGGTAGCAACTTACACACACACACACACACACACACACACACACACATGCACACACACACACACACACACACACACACACACACACACTGTGATTGTCTACTGGAATAACACAGTGCTTTTAGGGTCATGATTTATCATCAAACACCTTGCACACACGCACAGGGCTTGTGACCTGTAATCAATACTTAATGTACATACAGTGAAAACATATCAATCATACAACCCTTACCTTGAACCTCCCTCACACATACATGTGGCTCTCTTGGACCATGGATGTCAGTGCGTTCAGCTCAAATGACCCAGATGCCTCATCGTCACCCAGCTTTTCATCATCATTGTCAAGCAGCCAGGCAAACTCTCGCTCGCCTCGTCCTTCTGCAGCTCATCATGCTGCCGCTCTACAGTGTCTCCAATGTCCTCCTCCATCTGTTTGACTGACGGAGATTATATGTTTTTTCATTCGTCTTATTTAACTAACAAGGCCCAATGAGATTAAAAAAATAGCTTTTTTTCAGGAGAGACATGGCCAAAAAGTGACTTGACTAATATAAAAATCGCTGTTCCTGTGACAAAATGAGTTAGATATGACAATGACATGTTATAAATATCAAAAAACCTAAATAATTGTTGTTAATATTACTGATTATTCTCCTGAGAAATAGTCACACACACACGCACATGCACGCACACACACACACACACACACACACACACACGCAATCTCATTATAAAAGTTCTTGGCAACATAATAGTTCTTGGCAATATGATATTCAAGATAAGTTTAAATAAATAAATAATGAAAGAAATCGTGACATGTCATAAATAAATATATATATTGGTCATTCTTGTGATTTCGACAAGTTGAAGACTCCTTTAACTTGCTCCTACTACTTGAAAACAGTGAATTCAGTGAATTAGGCTGCATGATAGGAGCTGCAACAGTGACTCTACTCACCCTGGACGCTCCTCTTTTGACATTCCTGCTGAATCAAATGAACATTATGTGCTGTGTGGCTTAAAAATACATGAAACAGCCTCTTTAGTATCAAGCTAACTGCTTCACGATGGGCAACTTTGGAAGACATTGGTTTACAGTTAGCTATTAGCTGATCCTTCTCCAGCATGACTGACTCCATTCATTGTCAATGGCTATAGTGCACAAAAATCAATTGCTTGAAACTGCAGCCAGTGAAGCCATTTCTGTAAAATTCAACCAATTATTCAGCCGTCTAACTGTGATGGATAAAGCGGACAGATGTACTTATTTCACTGTATGTGCCACACCTTGCAAAACTGAAATAGCCTAAATAAATGCATAGACAAATAAATAATGTAAATTAAATTGATTGGCTATTTATGAATGAAATCAGTTTGACAATTTCATTAATTATTTATAGATTTATTTAGTCCAAATAATTCCCCCTTGGTATCCAACCTCTCACAGGTTCTGAGTCATTAAGTTCAGGCAGTGATACAGCTGTAACTCCAGCAGGGTTTTGCAGCACCACACCCACTTGGCAACAAAAAGCTCTGATACCAGTGTTGATCCCACAGACTCCCACATTACTGTACAGAATACTTGATCTTTAAGTGGTCAGTGTCTAGATCTGAGTCATCCATTAAACTTGCTCTAACCTTTATAGCAGAAGTTCAACAACTTTTCCCACCCAGGAACCTGAGTGAATGTGTCTTATGGGCCCCAGCCTCATTAAAACATGGCTGTACTCATTTTATTATGTGGGGACACTAGACTCAGGATAATTAAAACATATTAACACTCTTGCAATATTAGGGCTCAAACTGAGTAAGTGTGGTTCCTCAGCTTCAGACCCAGGCTCATAAAAACATGTGGGGGCCCTGCCAGTCCAGAACTAGTTTTAGGTCCCATTCTGCAGTTTAGGAAACAGTGTGTTTGAATTGGACCACAATGTTTTCAATAGGAAAATAGTCCATGACATTCAAACTTTGAAAAATAGTTTTTTAAGAGAATTGTTGGAGTACCCTGATGAAGGTGCTGAAATGTGCTGGTTTGGCATTTTATGTATAGGCCTAAGTCATGTGTGGGCCTCACTTTTTATACTTTTACATATCAGAAGTATATATATATTTTTAAATAATTTCTATTATTTGGCTTGCTGATATTTTGAGATTGAGAAAGAGAGAGAGAAAGTGAGAGAAAGACGTGGGAGAGACAGTGAGTGAGCTATAGAAAGAGAGAGAAAGTTTGTACAGCAGAGATTGTGTTGACATTAACAGCAGGCTAGTGAATCATAAACCTCAGTTTTTATCTCATATTTTTTTGTTGTGATTTGTTACATAATATCGTCAGAGAGTAGACAAGGGGCCTCTTGCTGTGAAACTTGTCAGTGAACCCAGTGTGACCCTGCGAGCTGAGAGATATTACTCTACTTCCATATTAGCCAACAGTCATTGTAAAACACTCCATTTGGTCTACACCCATTTGCCTTCGGGGCCATATTAATGATAATTACGAGGCTCTTAGCATGCTAGTTAATATTCCTCATAAAATCCATGTCATCATATAAAAAGCAAAGACGGAATCTGCTAAACCAGGCGATAAAAAGACGGGGGAAAAAGTAGAAGAAAAAAATGCAGCCCCCCGAAAATCGTGAGAATGGGACATTATTTAAAATTCATGTTACAAGCTGCGATAGCTGAATCAAATCGATGAGTGCTCGGAAAAAAAAACAACATAACAATAATTTCCATTCTTATCTCCCCAAAACATGGCGCCTCGCCTTACACACAAAAAATGAAGAGAAAGGGAGAAAGGAGGGAGGGAGAAAGAGGGAGAATGAAAGACAGAGAAAAAGAGGGGGGGTGATAAC
The DNA here is from genome assembly GCF_048128805.1 of Centroberyx gerrardi. Taxonomy (NCBI): domain Eukaryota; kingdom Metazoa; phylum Chordata; class Actinopteri; order Beryciformes; family Berycidae; genus Centroberyx; species Centroberyx gerrardi. The sequence goes on from NC_136008.1 coordinate 14,675,354, forward strand.
AGCTTCAATAAATCATCCGGGCCAGTCGCCGCTCCCCGGGGATGTGGGATGGATTAAATTAAGCACTCCCTCTACCCCTGTGTCTATCCATCCTTCCACCCACCACCCCCCTCCCTCACCCTCTCTCTCTCTCTCTCTCTCTCTCTCTCTTTCACTGCGCCGTATAAATGCCAACAGCTGATCGCGAGACGGCACACTCACGGGAACACCTCACAGAAGCTGCAGCACGAGAAAGAGAGAGAGAGGGAAGAGAGAGAGAGAGACAGAGAGGGATACAGAAAGAGAGAGAGAGAGAGAGATCCTGTTGATCGATTCGGCCACGGGGAATCTTATTGTGGTTTACTACTGACGCGAGTAGTCGTTATTAACAGGAATTAAGGACGGTGTCTCGCGGCACTGTTGATAAACAAGGAAGGACAAGGTGTCCGACATTTTTGAAAAGCTTCCCAAATACATCCTTTCTTTTTCCTCTGTCTTTCTTCGCATCCCTCCCTCGTCTTCCTCTTCCTCCTCCTTCTCTTCTTCTGCTTCTTCTTCTGAGAAAGAGGCCAAGATCCGCCGCGCGCGCTGCGGGGTGCCTTCCTCCGCCTTTTTACTGCACGAGCCTCTGTCCCCGGTCTGCCGTCTGCCCGCGAGCAGAGAGAGAGAGAGAGAGAGCGCGAGGGACCCCCGCAGGGAGCTGTCCGGTGCTGAAGTTGCATTTCTCTCTCTGCACGAGGACTACGCCGAGAAGAGAAATATAACAGACTCGGGTCGGTTGAACATCAACTGATTTTAACGGATTAACTCACAACTCGCTCTTCCTTCATCCTGAAGCCTCCTGAAGAAACAGACAATCTTCCCCACTTGGCTTTCTTGGTGTGTAACGGACGAATTACCACGCTGGCCAGGCCGTCGGCATTTGGAGGTGTTTGTGAGTGTGTCTCGGTGTGTTTGTGAGTGTGTGTGTGTGTGTGTGTGTGTGTGTGTGTGTGTGTGTGTGAGTGAGTGAGTGAGTGAGTGAGTGAGTGAGTGAGTGAGTGAGTGTGTGTGTGTGTGTGTGTGTGTGTGTGTCACGGGGCAGTAACAGTTGCAGCACCATGCCAAGGTCTTTCCTGGTGAAGAAGGTAAAACTCGATGATTTCTCCACCGGGGCGGATCTGGAGAATGCCTACCGGCCCAGGACAGACCTCAGCCTGCGGCTCCACGACAAAGGTAGGCTGCCTGCAAGAAGCCTGTTGACCAGGACCGCTAATGACCCGTTAACAGGAGTCCTAAACTACATGTTCAACTCAACAGCGGGCGATTTGACCAAATCTAAACAAGGCGGATGACAGGCAGGTTGCCTAAAAATGTTGCCCCCCCCCCCCCTCCCCCCCGTTTCCACATCTTTGGAAGTGGATGTACTGTTTTGTCCTAACAAGAGGGATTCCCTTTACTGTACCTTTCCCCTCAAATCGCCCCCCTGGGGTTGACACATCGGTGCAGCCTAACGAAAAATAACTCTAGTATTCCCGTGGGGACTTATAGTGTGTCTGTAGTACTCAATAGTGATCTTGGTACTTAATTGTAAGCTATATAGTATTTTATCTCCTATGGTATCACTATAATATTCTTATAATACCTCTATTTCAGGAGGGATATATTATACAGTTTGCTGAGATGTTTGTATAGTATCCTTCTAAAACTTATTAGAGGATTATTATATTTATGGTAGTTGAGTAGTGAGTAGGAGGGGAGGTAGGCTAGATATACTGTAACTCTATCCACAGTGACTACAGAACAAAGATAGAGAGGCTCATGGGTACTAAATGCTTTATAGCCAGTGACAGTGCATTACAAAATATTAAAATTGTCCTACATAGCTGCAACAAATTGGTGCAGATTAGTGTAGATTTTAAGAATAAACCTAATGGGCCTATAGGTAAACACTTGAGGACTGTGCACACACACACACACACACACACACACACACACACACACACACACACACACACACACACTACATAAAACCTCCTTCTACCACTTAAACTGCCAATCTCAGTGAACAATACACTCTGTTCCTGTGAGTATTACCACAACACCACTCTAACACTTCAATTACCTGGAGGAGGCTAAACCACACTTGATTTGACCTGGGAGGCTGCAGGACTTCGGTTACACAGCCACTAAAACGGAAAGGTCACTTGAGAAATCAGCTAAATCAAGCGCGTCGCATGTTTAATCGATTTTGGATCATATAGTCAGCAGGGATTTTTTCCCCTCCAGGCAAGCTAAGGTTAAAGGAGATAAAATCAGGACAATGGTGATATCTGTCTAGAAAGACCTCGTGGTTTTGGGGAACGACTGAAGGTAAAGTGACAATGGTTCCTTATTTGCCCTTGTCCCGTGTTTATGTGGACATGCTTTTGCTGTAAATCAGAGGTTACACGACTGGGCAAGAGATTTTATGGAGCACTCAATGGACGCAACAGAGTGAGCTTGTTATAAAAAATGCTGACAATGTTGCTTCACAAATAACCTAGGCGTCCTGTTAGTGCTATATTATATCACTCCCCTGAAAATAATGTCCACTAACCGTATTTACATGTATCCTATACAGTAGAGGTGCAGTGCAATATAACTAGGATTTGGTTGTCCTTTAATTAAGTAACAGTACTCTATGCCAGCGTCATGGTTTACTTATAAATTACCTAAGTGGGCCAAAACACACATACACAATTAACCCAATCGCTAACACTACAGCCTACCGTTTTATTCTGCTTGGGGATTTTGTCTTTGCCAAGTGTGCCTGTCCGTTTTTGCAGTGTTGGCAGATTTCTGCACGATGATGTCTCGCCCAGACATAAGGTCTGTTAGCTGTCGATACATTCCTTCACATTTGTGCCTAAAAATAGGCGACATAATATCCTGTCACACAAAAAGACACACGAGGATCAGGATCCACTTTCTTCAACAAGCGTGTCTCCACTTTTGCTACGTTTGCATCTTAATTTACATGGATGGAGCCATGGATGACTTGGCATAACTGTTGAATATAAGTTATGTTGTATTTAAAAAAGAGGCATTCTTATTGAGGCTAACATTTTGCGCCTAAAGGGCTCGTTGCTTTGGACTTGTGGCATAACTGTTGAACATCAGTTATATTTTATAAGCTTTATCTGTGCTTTTATAGGCGTATGCCGGTGAACTCCTGCATTTTTAAAAGCGACATGTGATTCAATATTCTGCCCTATATGCTGCTCTGAAGCGGTGAACTTCCCCACACCCTACAAGTGTGTGCGTCACGTTTTGCACGAAAAACACAGAGATGCCTTTGCTATGTAAATGAAGCCACCGCGTCGCTTCCACCCCAATGTCATTGACACGTTGTTACACATCACCATGCGTATTCCGTGCGCCTCTTGTCTGCGTCCCTCCCCTCGTAATGAATAGGCTGCTGGTTGTGTATTTATAATGCCGAGGTTAACAAGCCCTGCTCGGCTTGACACGCGATATGCCACCTCAGCAGCATGATGCAAACACGCTGCCTGTCCTGCCCGCCTTTGTTTCCATCTCTGACATTTGATGGTAACAGCCTAATGCGGCTCCTACATACAGTTTTTACCCACAATGCGAACAGCACAGCACGTTAGGAACAAGTTTCTGGCTGAATGAACCGGCGTTTGGAATAATTTATCTCCCACCCGTGTTCTGTGCGTTGCGTGTGATGGGACTGTGTATTCAGATGGGACGCAGTAGCAGATATAGAAGTAGCTGTTACCGCAGATAGTCAGATATGTGGTGTCACAGGGAACATGTTGCTTCTGCTTCTCCACTCTTAAATCCCCCCGGAGACTGGATGAATAATAATAGGAACTCCTTACAGGAGAATACCACTGAATTTGAGCCAAAGCTACAGGTCCAGACTACTTTCAATACAATGAATCAATTATGGAAATGTGTTTTATTAAATATATATAATATTCAACATAATTGAATATTAATATAATTGAATATTAAAAGGATGTCATATCTAAGGATGTCATATCTAATTTATCACAAAATAAATGAGACTGATTACTCCACCATGATCAAATCAATTGCAGTTTCTGTTTACATTATGAAATTATTGAACTGACAATGAATCGACCTCAGCGGTGGCTACAGTTTAAGGCATATTGCTCCAATATCCCAGGATAGAGTTCAGTCTGTATTAATGAACACTGCGGATATTACCACCTACTCTCTTAAAAACGATGTGTCATTTTAACACATCTGTGCGTCTTATTTGGGACAGCATCCATCTGTCTTACTTTTCAACACAAGATGTGTTAATAGCAACATATGCTGTGTTAAAATGTGTTGTCATTAACATATGTTGTGTTGAAAAGTAACACAAATGTGTGCTGTCGCAAAGAAGACACGGATGTGTTAAAAATGACACATCCTTTTATAACCACACACAAGGGAAAACAGTTTGTCCAAACCCCCTAATCTATACTGTCACACTGTGTGCAGCTTCAAAGGCAATGGGTTACAAAGCTTGTGTGTGTGTGTGTGTGTGTGTGTGTGTGTGTGTATGTGACAGCATATACAGTATGTTGTATTAGGCTTTTTAATTACTTCCAATAGTGTCTTTCCCTTGCATAGATAAACAAAACAAACGGTAAATAACCTGGAAAGAACCTGTTATTTTTCGACTGACAGTGTCTAAACATCATATTTTGGTATTTTTGTTTTCCTGTCATGATGTTAGCTATGTTGACTTTTACATATTTACATATTTATATCTCCCTTGTTGGCACATGGTAAAATGGTAAGAATTATCATTTTTTGCGATATTTGCATGCATTAAGAGAGAGTGGAAGCATCGCCTGTGAGTTAGCTACAGCCCACAATTATCCAGACTGCTTGTGTGTATCTATATTGCCTCAGAATGGGTTTCAGTAGCTTTATTTTTGCCCATAAGGCTTGCTGTGTGAGTCTTTAACCCCCTGCTCAGTGAAAAACCCACCATACTGGCAACTGCACTGCCTAAGCCTCTGTAGCAGCCAGGCTAAACCCTGTCATTGTGCTGAAATGCCACAGTCCTGCACTGCACAGGATCTGTCCGTGGTGCTGATGCTCACTTTCAAATGCTAAATCAGCGTGCTCAAAGCCAGGGTCAGCCCACATGCATTTTATCTTTCACAGAGGAAGTATTTTCACTGCAACCTTTGGGGTTGAGAGAAACCTGGCCAAGATAGACCTTCTTTGACACTCCACCACTGGTCACAGGTGTGAGAGACCCAGCTGTTCGGTGTTACAATGTGCCAGTTCAGTTCTACTTCACAACATCTGAGAAAAAAGAACAGGTTGTAGTGGCTGCTGCAGTACTAATGGAGGGTAGATCCCATGCCTCCCGCTGTAGCACTTATGCAGGGTAAATGCAGGGAAATGGACTTCTGCCATGGTTGCTACTGTAGTAATGCAGTAGATACAGGATGAGGGACTTCGACCATGACTACTGCTGTATTCTGTGTCCTTTTGCACCTGACAGGTAGCAGCTAGGTAAAGTTTGTATTAGTATGTGGGGAGTGAGAAAAGGGCCATAATGCCCAGCACGTCTCAAAATGTCATGATGCCTTTATTTAAAGGACACTGTGTATACCCACAGATGATCTTGCGGTTAATATCTCCTGGCTCTGGAACTGCATGTCCCCTTGCTGGCCTGGGATCAAATCCTACAGGAGCCCTCTGTTTCACCTAGTATGCAGCCCTCTTTGCTTTTCTGGTGTTTCAATAAAAAAGGAAAATACTTCTGGAGTGGCTTCTGACAGCGGCATCATGCAAACAATGCTGCCTGTCATGTTGGCCTTTGCTTCCATCCAGAGCACTTGGTGATAACAGCTTAATGCCGTTTCTACATAACAGCATAACATGTTAGGAACAAGTTACTGGGTGAATGAACCAGCTGCTTGGAATAATTTATATTGCACCCATGTTCTCTGTGTTGTGTGTTGTGGAAAATGTATTCAAGTGGGACGTAGAAGCAGAAGTTACACTGGTGTGTATTATATCACTAATGCTGTAATGCTCATTTGTTGTTTGAATTGTACTATATGACTATATCATAGTCCCTTTCCATCATTCTAAACTACATACAGCTAAATACAATACAATACAAATACCATACAGCTAAGTGTTTTGCTTAGTTTGCAGTGTTTTATACCACCCACATAGTTCAGGGCCTATCTAGTTATCTAATTCCCTCAATGTAAATTTCATACTCTGTCCTGTGTCGCCCCTAAACTGAAGCCCTATAATTACTGTCTCTTTGAAGAAAGAAATCCTTGAGAAAAGTGGACGATCCACCTGTGCTAAAACACTCAGTTCTCCTCTGTTCTTCCTCTCCAGCTGGCTACATCAGTCTAATGCTGGTAATCTAAACTACATAGGTCACATAAGTAATCTGTTGTGTTGTTTCTCACCTTCTCAAATCAATCAGTCAACAATCAGTCAATCAATAATCAACCAACCACTGAGCATCGATCATTTTACTGTATGATAGTTATACTCTTCCTAAATGCCCTTGCATTCTTTACCATCCAGTTAAATCAAGGCTTAATCAGGGACAATATAGTGTTTTAGTCTATTTCTGCATCCTTCTAATATCCAATCCATTGTTCAATGTAAATGTGCTTTAGTATATTGCTGTAACCACATATTTTAGTGTTCAATAGCCTAACACTGTTGTGTTTTTTTCCCCTACAGCTGGTTACATCAGTGACTACATCAGCCCGAGTGTGTACGATGGTGAGAGTGACAGCGGGATCAAGGTGCCCTCCCCCGACCCCCTCTACGATGGTCTCCATAGCGACTACGGGGCACCTGACTCTGAGTCCCCCGACAGCCCCGGGTCGGAAATCACTGACGGTTACATCAACGGAGACGCTGCGGTGAGCGAGGGTTACACAGTCGATGCCTTTTTCATCACTGACGGACGCTCCAGGAGGAAAGCCCTCGGCAGCCCCAGGACCATCCAGAGGCATACCTGCAACGAGTGCGGCAAAACCTACGCCACGTCTTCCAACCTGAGCCGGCACAAACAGACACACCGCTCGCTGGACAGCAAGATGGCGAAGAAATGTCCGACCTGTGGGAAGGTGTACGTGTCCATGCCCGCCATGGCCATGCACCTGCTCACTCACGACCTCAAGCACAAGTGCGACGTGTGCGGGAAAGCGTTCAGCCGGCCGTGGCTTTTACAGGGCCACATGCGCTCCCACACGGGCGAGAAGCCATTCGGGTGCGCCCACTGCGGGAAGGCCTTCGCAGACCGCTCGAACCTGCGCGCTCACATGCAGACCCACTCGGCCTTCAAGCACTTCAAGTGTAAACGCTGCAACAAGACCTTCGCGCTCAAGAGTTACCTGAACAAGCACTACGAGTCTGCCTGCTTCAAAGGCCCCTTCTCCCCCCTTGGCCCCCTAGATGCATGACCCCCTGCATAGATTAACATTAAACAACAGATGAAACTGCAGACATAGATTACCATTATCCTTACAGACTGAACTGCAGACACGAACAATCTATTTTTGGTCAAACTATGACCTTACTCTCCCTCTTACCCTCTCTCACTTTCCCCCCACCTCGCTTTCCCTTGGAGCCTATTCATGACGATGAAGACGATGAAGATAGCACAATTTTTCTCCTTGAGATTTGCCCACTTAAGGATTTAACTGATCTACGCATGCACTTCCTCAAAAAAAAAACAAAAAAAACTCCACCTCCTCTTCCTCTATCTATTCTGGATAGAAACAATAATAATGACACGGCTTCCTTCTGGCGTCAGATACAATATGACAACATATATTTTGAGACACTGATGATGATGATGATGATGATGATGACGATGAAGACAATAGTAAGCCTATAGCTACTGGGTTCCTTCCTGCACTGAAACGCAGTGAAAGAGTTTTTCCTTCAGATTTTTTTTTTTGGGGAATAATAGTAATAATAATAGTAATAATAATGATAATAATAATGTTCTGCTGCACCAAGTGACCATATTCTCTCCACTACTGAGGTAAAAAAAATACTATTTTATTTATTTATTTATTTACTTATTTATTTATTTATGTATTTACTTTATTTTTTATTTGTCTTAAGTTTATACCTGAGTTGGTTACGACGAAGTGATATCGTTAAACATATTTGTTGCACTTTAATTTCTGTATATGTATGTATATTTGCCAACCTCTTTTTATCACTACAGGCCAAAGCATATGTCACTTTTTTGAGTACTATTTTTCCTATTATGTTGTTTACCTTTTTCTTATTAACATTATTGCATGCAAAAAAATAATGAAATCTATGCCAACATCATAAAAAGCTTATGATTTTTGCCAAAATCCTATAGATAGCACCTGAGGGCAATATTTTTCTCTTGGAGCCTCCGTAGGACTCTTAAAAAGCAATAATCACCTAATGCATGGTATTTTATGATGAAGTTATGAAGTATTACCTACTACTGTATAGCAGTTTAAAAATCAGGTATGTTTTACTTCACTTATAGTCATAAACAGAAAAATACTAATATTACAGACATCAGGGAACATGCCAATGTAGTGTTAGAGAAACAAAAAGAAAAGTCCTGTCTTTCCTCTCTTGTTATGCACTGCCTGCCTCTTAGTGAGTAGAACTAAAGTAGGACGTAGGCTAGAGAGGCTGGGATCAGCTGCCTGCTAGGAGTGAGGCCTATTGTAGGATAACCCCGACCCTGCAGACCTGTGCTAGGCTAACTCGAACATGAACTCTAACATGAAGTAACAAGCCTACCAACGATAAACTTGAGAGGCCTAACTGAACATAAGGAAACCCTGACCCTCAATAGGTAGGGTCATTAAATGAAGAATTCAAGTCAGTTTGGGCCATTGGCTATTATCAAAATGTACAAACATAAAGAAATAGAGAAATGCTTTCCATGTGAGTTCAGTAGTTTATTGAAAGTTCTGAGAGAGTTGAAAGCTCAGGCCTGTTTCATGCAGCCACTTTGAGTGCAGCAGGCCTGTAACAGACCTTTTAATAACACTCAGAGACTTATCTTACTTTGTCCTGACATTAACAAACACTAAAACAAGGTTAAGTCAGCAATCAGACTGAAGGCTGTTGCAATGAGAGGTGCACCACCCCAAAGTGATAAGTAGCATACAGGCTACTTTTCAATTATTGCTATGCTTTCAATGGAAAACCCAGTCAAAGTGTGGTGCATTGTATGGTGAAGCTGGACTGAGTTCAACTTCAAATGCCCTGCATTATCCACCACAACAATCCCAATGCACTTCCAAAGCATAGAACATGCATTCTTAAACCACAGAAAAAGCTATCACTTTAGCTTGTTGGTCTGATTGCAGCTTAACCGTAATAGGACCATAGATAGGCTAGGCCAGGCTCTAATTAGTCTGCAGTAGGCCAGATTCATCCCTATTGGGCCGATCATAGACGAACCCCATGCCTGAAACGCCTACAGATAGGCTAACCCCAATGAGCCCTAACCCATAGATAGTTTAACTCTTGCTCTAGCTGGCCAACACTAGCCTAGTGTTGCTGAACCCAGTTCTCTGCAGCTCAGAAACCTTTTCTACAGATTTGTGGAGCTTCCTGGGAGACAGACTGAGGACACAGAGATGCATACATAATCTGAGTGACCATATATATACATACACCATTTGCCCACACTGTAAGCTTTCGTAGACACATGCATGCACGCACACATGCACACATGTGCACGCACACGCACACGCACACACACACACACACACACACACCCACACACATACAGTGCCTGCTGATGAGCTGTTGGGGAGACTCAGAGAGAGAATCCATGGTGTCCTTTCAGTAACTGAAACAGAAATGTGTTTAATATTCAGATGGGCGACTCTGTTTGACAAAGGAGTGTTGATAATGACAGTGCTTCCTCAGGCGTGAGATTACTCGATTAGAGAGGGGGTTGATTGATATCTAAGACCATTTAGGGTTATGGGGACAAAAGAGCCTGCACTGTTACATGCACCCATTGCCTAATTTCATTTACAACTGACATGACATTTTGTGCAGATGTATTTTTACTCCATTACCACGTACAGTTATAGGACTTGTCTGACACATGGTTGATGATCAGATTTGACATAAAGTTCTGAAGACAAATAGTTGACATTGAAAGTGTTGTGTTGCAGGACACTGATTTAATTTGTTACCCTAGTCCTGACCAGAGTCTTTTACCAAAGGGAAGCTAGTTTGATGTAGCTCACAACTCAATAATAAGGCAGTTGTTTTTGTTCTGACTGGAGCAACCGAATTTAGAGCTATCTGAATTTAGAAATTGCAGGAAATTGCATGTTTGTTGATCTTGTCCAGCTATGTCGCTCTCCCTGATAGGCTAGACTCTAACTGCCGCTGTTTGAAATAAAATTATTTATCAACCAATTAGTCACAGTCTAGAGCTCAAGCTTTGAGAAGAAAAGATAATTTTCCCCTTTGCTGGACCACTCTCTGAGGAAACTCTAGCTCGCTATGTTAATATTTCATGGCCTTTCTGTGTGTGATGCACTAAATTCTTCAGCCTTGGCCGCAGTAACCACAACAATTATCTATACAAAGCTGGTAGAAACAAAGTTGTAACCTAGGTGCTTTCCCCTCAAACACAGGTACAACACAAATACAATTCAATATTAGAAGCACAATGGCAAGGACACCACATTTCACTTAATTCTCTCTATACGAAAAAAAGTAAAAGCATCACCTTAATACTTCTAAACACATTTTGGAGACACTCATCATTACTGGAGACATATGTAGCAGTATGCTATTCTAACCATCAAATCATTAAAATCTTATTTCCCATGTTTTCTTGTTTGTGAAAGACAGCAATAGCAGAGATGACATAATTTCTATTGTTGTGATCTCACTGGAGAGCTAACCAAACAGTGTGATGGTTACAGAATCGTTAAACGAATGTTGAGGATGTCTTCGGCTGTGATGTCTCCCAATTGTTGTTTACATTTCACAAATTGTGTTGCTGTGTATTAAGGACTCTGGTTGAAACTTTGCACTGCAGTCAAAAGGCGAATCGGCTTAGTTGTTGCTGTGTGCCTGTCTTGCAGTCTTAAGGTGGAAAGACGTGTCTGTCTGCTTGTCTGTCTGTCTGTCTCTGGGTGAGCTCCGGGTCTGTTCTCTCTAAGCACTTCCATTCTAGTCATCTCCACCTTAAAGAAAGTAGCACAATGAAACTAACTAGAATTCAGGTAGAGAAGAATTAAAAACCTTGTACTAGCTTGACCTCTCTTCTTTTTTGTATTTCCAAGTTAAAGAATGACGATAACCTAAATAATCATTTATTGCAAGAGGGTTTGTAAAGAATCCTTTGGATTGAGACATTTTTACTGCTGTATAGCGATATCTGACACACCTTATCTCAGGAGGTTTGGCTCTCTGTTGCAGAGAGAGGATCTCCTGGGGGTTTTTTGAGCCAGTATTCAGACAATGTAAGCACAATGAACACAAAGCATTTTGTGGCACTTCATAATAAAGAGTAATCTTAACCAACCAAGGCAGTTTGTTGTAGTTTGTTTTTTTTGTTTGTTTCTTTTATGATAGAATAAAGCTGTTGATAAAATACACAATATGGAAAATAAGTAATTACAACTACTGTAGTTGCTGTACTGCAATTGATTAGTGGGTAATGGAGTTTTTTTTAATTCCTTTTAAAGCCCTTTTAAAAATGTACTTTGACTTCTGTTTGAGCAGTTTTAAGTTTTAAGTTTATAGAGGAACGCAGCCATTCTGGATTTTACCACCCATAATTGATATAAGCTTTGTCAATACTGTCTGTCTAAAGAGGGACTGTCCCCTGCAGACTGATAGTGACCCACCAGACAGTTTGCTCATTACTTAACTTTCTTTAGGCTGTCTGTCTGGAAGCCTTCTACTAGCACTGGGCTAAAGACATCAGTTTGCTACTGCCGTATTGGGATATTTATCAGTGGCTGGGTGGGATATTAAGTATATTTACATGTAGGCTATAATCAATACAGTGAGGAATACAACACAGATTAAATGTTTTAAAAATGATAATGACGTAAATTAACACTTTTAAAACATTTAGCTGCTCAGCAATCTAGTTAGCCATTAGCCACTAGCGAACAGCTAGCAGCTAACTATAGGCCACATGTTCATGTTTTTGAGACAATATTGAATTTTATCTTTCTATATCAACTTCTGATGTTCCCAACAGAAAATTCATCCACTAACATGAAACAATTTTTCCCCTGTCCTGGTTTACTTTCACGTTTCAATTTTCGCAATTTTCTCTCATATTTTAATCAAATTTCAAAATCTGCTTATATTGGTTAAAAATAATAACACAATTAATCTAGGCCCTATATTATCGCTGCTGTTTCCGCACGGTCAACATTACACCAAAAATCTTGTCTCTATGGCTACGTTATTGGGGAGAAATGGAGAGTTCAAAGGAAAAGAAATACGGCTGCAAGTTACAGTCATCGTGGAAGGACGAATTCACCTTTCTCACTGAAAGTTTTAAAGGGAAAGGGTTTGTCGACTTGATTTCTGCATGGAGCATGGGGCTCGAAGTGATGTCTGTCACCACAAAAAAACAGATAAGCATAGCGATAACAATGCATCAGAACAAGCTCAGCATCATGGGCATGCTAGGAAAAGAAATTGCAGGAAATTAGGTCCCTGAATCTTAAAATGTTCTCATTTTGGTTCTAAAAATCTCCCTATTACTAGACTCTCAAGGTTGGCAAGTATGATTATTACATGATTATATGATTATTATAAGTACACTGACCTTACATTAAGTGGACATAGGGATGACCAAACATTAATTCAGCAGTGAAGAATTACAACAGAAAAATGTTACGGAAATGAAAATGCGTATATTCAAATTTCGTCACATTACCCCCAAAAACACATCCAGCTTTTGGGGTCAAAGTTCAGCGCTTTCATTAATGCGTATTAATTATTTACTATATGAGATGACATTGGATTTCGTTTGCATTAATCAGCTGTTAAATCATATTATAGAATGGGTAGTTTCAGCCAGGCTATGTGCTGGTCAAAGACGCAATCCTAGCCAGCACTGATAGTCGAGCTTTATTGTTGCTATGCCAACTTGATATCTAGAAGTTGTAAACCATCTACCTATAGTAATAAACTATCTGACTCGCTTCAACAAAGACACAATGCAGCACTCTGCAGCTTTATGAAGTACTGTATATTCCCCAACCCTAACCAGAAAATTGGTTTCACAGCAGTTGCAAAAAGACAGTGAAAATGACTGCCTACACCTATGAATCATCTCTTTCACTCTCTTCCCCCTCTCTCTCTGCTTCCTCCTCTTTCCCTCTCTCTCTCTCTCTCTCTCCTGCCTCCTCTCTCATTTCTCTTTCACTCCCCCTCTCTTCTTCCCCCTCGTCTCTCTCTCCTTCTCTTCCCTCCATCTCTCCCATCTGCTTGCCTCTTCCTCCCTCTCTCTTTCCTCTCCCCCTCCCTCTCCCCTTCTGCACGCTCCCTTCCTTTCTTCTTTCCCTCTTCACCTGTCCCTCTCTCTCTCTCCCTCTAACCTCCTCTCTCCCTCTCCTGCCAAGTCAAACCAGGCCATCAGGCCTTTGAGGACCTGAAAGTCATTTAACTCCTGGTAGATAATAAGTCTTAGAATATAGCTCCTCTCAGATAATAAGCTTTATCACTTGATTGCTCTGCACGCTCCCCACTGCCTTTAGATTCATGTCCAGGGACGTACTCAAGCGGATCACACTATTTCCTTCCTGGCAAGTCAAATTAACAGTGTGTGTGTGTGTGTGTGTGTGTGTGTGTGTGTGTATCACTGCTGGCGGTGCAAAATAATACTACACCAGCTAAGGTTAAGTTGTATCAAATGGCCACCAATGGGTGTGTATGTCTGATTGCTGATAATAGTACAGCATTTACTATTATCCCTCATAGCATAGCTGGAAGTTGCTATCCAAGTGTGACATAAACTGGTTACTTTACCTCATGCTGACTTTATTCCTAATCAATTTTGATATTCCCATAGAAACCTCTTCACCTGTCCTGTCCTCTCTCATTTTCTCCTCCTCTCCTTTCACCTTCACCTCCTCTCTCCTCTCCTCATCTCTCATATCTCTATCTCTATTCTCTCCTCTCCCCACTCCTCCCCTACCTTAATCTAACCCCTTCTGTTCACTCCTCTCCTCCCCTCCTTCCTCCCTTACCTCCTTCCCTTCTCTCACTCCCCCTCCATCGAACCCCTGCGATATTAGGCAGAGCAGTAATAAGTCTAGCTTCCTCTGGGTTCTGTGATGCCATCCGTTAAAGCAGGCATCATTATGTGCTTTATGAACTGAGTCGTGCCATGCTGTTCGGGGATAGCGCGTATCAATTTACATGATGCTTTAAATAATTAACGAGTTTCAATTTGATCTTTGTCAAATTAACAAATTCATCTACGCCGATATGCTTATCTCGTCGGAGAATAACTTTGCATTATTTTGATTTTCTCGCACCAAAACATAGAAGCCTATACTGTGGCTCAAACTAACTCCATGGGGTGTGATATGTTAGATATTCTGTTATATTAGCTGGTCATGGTACTAGCGGTTGTCAAGTATACACGCACTTTCTCTGAAGCTAGAATACACTTATCAAGAACTATTGACACAAGTAGGGTGAGGTCACAGTATAAACACCACTAGCATAGCTACCTCTTTCTCTGTTCACAAAGTTATACTAGGTGGTAGAAACAAGCAGGCCAAACACATTTCCTCTGCCCATTGAATCCATATATTTTTAGATTATCAGTACACTAGAAAGAGAAAAATGCTATCCACACACCAGACATGGACCTTCATCAGAGCATGCTGGTGTGCGGACAGCATTGACCGAAAGCTTAGTTGAATAAATAGTACTTTAGCATCTGACAGAAGTGTGTGGATAGCATTTTTCTCTTTCTAGTGTTATGCCTTAGCTGTCAGCCCCTTCACTTTTGGGTGTGCGATTGATTTTGTTTCATTAGATTATCAGTACACAAAATGTAAATGTCTACTATGTATTTCTGTTTTTCTGCCATCAAGAAGTAAAAAAAACTCCTGAACACTGCTGCTTCTTCAAACGTGTCACTAAGACTATCCTTCAGGTGTGCAGAAGATGTCTATGTTGATGTTAGTCTTCCATCAAATGAACTATGTCAACAT
>NC_136008.1:14698071-14748071 GCF_048128805.1 Centroberyx gerrardi
CTCTCTCTCTCTCTCTCTCTCTCTCTCTCTCTCTCTCTCCCGCCTTTCCTGTCTCTCTACACTGTGACTGTCCAATAATGCAGAAATGCCCAAAAATAAGTAAAAAAAAAAAAAAAAATGATTCCTCAAGTGGTACAACATTATTTTTCTACAAAGCAGTTTACAATGGCTGAACTTTTTGGAGACATATTTTGTCCGCTGTCTGGCTGTTCAAAACATGCAGAAATGGAATTGCAATGGAAGCAAGGATGTGTAGCTTTGAACCTAAAATTACTCCATAATAACAAAAACAAAAAACGTTTTGATGTTACCGTGGAATCAACATGGCCTGTGTTGCATATCATCATCTTCGGCATCATCATCATCTCTCTCTCTTGCTTTCTCTGTCTCTAATTTAGGTTCCAGTAGTGATTAATCACGTGTTGCAAGTTTTAGAAACTTCAAGACCATCCAAAAATCATGTAAGTCTGTCTAACAAAACACGTTTGTATGCACAAGACCACCACAGTCACAAAGGAAATAACTCCAATAGAAGAGTGGAACATTAAGGTGCTAAGGAATATCACCAATAGAAACTGTCATAACAGCCTAATGCTGCTGTATGTATCTATCATATGCTATTGATATCTCTCTCTGTTTTCTTATCTCTGTCTCATTCTTGCTTTTTCTGTTTCTTTCATTGTCATTTTCTCTCTGCCGTTCTCCAGGATTTACAGTTTTCTGTTTCATCTTCTATTTCATTATGTCCTTTCTGTCTCTCATTCTTTCTCTCTATTCCCCACCCCGTCTCTCTCTCTCTCTTTGCTGTTTTCCTGGATTTACCTCTCTGTCTTTGTCTCCGTTTCTACCTCTCGCTCCCGCTCTCTTCCTGTGTTTTTCCAGGATTTTCCTTTTTTTTTTCTCATTCATTCTTTACCTTTCTCTCTGTCTGTTTTTTTCAACAATGAGCTCTTGGCAGGGGTTCTGTCTTTCTGCAGTCCGTGTTTGTGTGTGTATGTGTGTGTACGCTCATCTGCATGCTAACGTGTGTTTGTGTGTGTGTTTGTGTGTGCATGCAGGCATGTATGTGTGTGTGTGAGATCGTCTTGTCAAACAAGCAGTGAGTCCTGCTTTCCTGCCTTGTAAACACACCCAGCAGGGCTTCTAAAATAAATCCAGGGTGTAGCCATGTATGATAGAAGCACATAGATGGCTGTCTGCTAATTTAATCTGTGTGTGTATGTGTGTGTGTGTGTGTGTGTGTGTGTAGGCAATATAGTGAATACAAGTTAATCATTTTAGAAGCTTCCAAAAACTATCCAAAAACATAATGTATTTCTATTTTTTGGATAGTGTATGAAGTTTCCAGCATACAGTCGTGGAATGACAACATCAGCTGTTGCCTGCAAAACATTGACTAGTAGCGCTGAATGATAGAGTGTGTATTTCTGCAGTAAGGATCAAACTTACCCAGAGTATAGCTAATGCAAAATGGGATCACACACCACAGCAAATCTAGCTTCCATAATTCCTAATTTATCCCAGAGTTTCCAGTACCATTGAATAAGTGAAGCTGCTAACTCACCCAAAAGAATTTCATTAGTCTGGGTTTCAGTGGAGAGTTTTAGTGTCCCATGATGATCTAAAGGCTTTTTCTGAGGCTTTTCAACCCTGACAATTATAAAATTCTGGGGGGGAACATTGAATACTCGCATGAAAAAGGTAAAATTTAAAAATATTGAATATCGGCACAAAAACTTGGTGATCAGCAACTTCAGTCTAAACTGCTGAACACTAGCAAGCAGCCGAATAGCTGTACCTTGCAACTAATGAAGCTTTGTGTTAGTCCAGGCAGGACACACTGGTCATGCGCGCCACATGAGCTGATGGTCAGCTGATCCAAGCAAACCCCAATCACGTTTGGCATTTCAAACAAAGCCGTCCATTTAAGCTGTCAGCTCCTCGCTCTTCCCTGCGGTTCCTACCTGCCACACGCTGCTGCCGACTCCCTCCACCTCCCAGCCTCCTCCTGTTCTGCTTTCTTATTTCATCAAATGTACGTGTGATGCTATGTTTCTGTAGGCTTGTCCCCTGAAATTATGTATATTTCATATCTCGATGATATGTGTCTGCTGGGTTCTGTCCCATTTACTCTGGGGGAGTTTGATTCGCTCCCCACTGAATCTTTAGCATGCTGTTTGGATTCATACAGCGAGCAGAAACTGTACCGCCAGATACAACTGTATAACCATTTGTGCATTTTAACTTTGTGATGCCAGTGTTCCTGACTGAACCATGATAGGTGAAGTAAGGACAGGTGCATGTCTATCCATGTGTATCTATCCATTGACGCTGCTATACTGACTGGCTCCCAAAACAAATGTTCACAGTCACAGAGAAGAAGTCCCTACCATTACTATTTTATTAAATAACGCACTTTACTTGCTGAGTACCAGTTAAAATGCCTGTCATATGGAGGGGGACATTTCATCATTTGCCCACTGATAAAGAGAGATAAAAAGAGACATAGTAGCAACAATTTATAAACATAACTTTATCTCACCTGCCCCGTAATGAGGAACAACATTTGGATTGTTTCACCCACCCTGAAGTGAAATATCAAAATGCTTCGGTACCTTTGTAGGCCTTTCAAAGGAATACAGGGACAGGTTGTGAAGATACAGTATATGTATGCAAGATAAGATATCACATAACATCATACTACAGACTGTCAGTGATGTTGGTGACAGAGAGTCACATCCTCCAAGGACTGTGTTTTTGAAATATCTTTGTTCTAAAGTCAGATGAGATGTGTGCTCGTTCATGGTCGCTTGTTATATAGTCTGCAGTTATAATGTAAAGCTGTTTGAGAGTCAATATAGGAGTCATGGCTGCATCAACAAAACTCTCTCTGCAACAAGTCTTGGATTGCTACGGAAAGATTGGATTGCAAGCAAATGGCTAATCTGTCTCTGTCTGAGTGTGTGTGTATACAGCTGAGTGCAGTACAGCTGAGATAAAGCCAGCATATAGCTGCTGTAAGATGGGATCACAGAGTAGATGGCTGCCTGCTAATCTGGGCTTTAGCTGCTTTAGCTAGCCACATCCTCTCACTGTCTCTGTACAAGGAAACCACATACACATGCAGGACGACATTCATAAACACGCATGCATGCAAACACAAACGCATAGAGCAGACCAAACACACACACACACACACACACACACACACACACACACACACACACACACACACACACACAGTGTTTTCTATTAATCTTTACAGGGAGGGAAACAGTGTAACAGTCAGCCAGAGTTCTTCTATTGAATAATCCAATATGCGATGTAAACTGATGCGTCACCATCTTGGAGACAGTGTCATCACTGGAAAAATGCCTTGTGCTAATCGCAAAACAATTGAAATCCATTTCTTATATTTCCTTGTTTGTGAAAGGCAAAAGTGAAAAACAGAAAGCATAAATTCTGTTTTTGTGATTGGATTGAATGACTTGCCAAACTGATTATTTCCCTGCGAGTGCCTGGCACAAAGCTTCTGATAAAACGTTGACTGGCTGTGACGAATGTCTTCATTTTTCTCCACGTTTTGCTGACGCACAGATTTTTGTAATGTATAATGCACCTATTGGCTAACATAGACTATGGAAATACATAGAATAGTAAAAAAAACAATCACATTCAAACTCCGCATGTCTGTATCTCCATCTGTCTGTCTCTCACTCTTTTCTCTCTCTCTCTCTCTCTGCAGGACAATAGTCAATGCTCTAACAACAGCGATTAGCTTGGTTTGGTATCCAGCCATGATGAGAGCGGTGCTTTCTGAAGCCTCCGGGCCTGCTTCCCTCTCACTGGGCTGTAATTCCTTGTCTCCATTAGCTCTATGCAGTGCACTTGGGGCTACACATAGTACGGTACTGTATGGTTTAGATGGCGTCTCCACTAATTAGCCAAACAACAGCAGGATTCAAAAATAACGAGTCCACGCCGCACCCGTTGAAAGAACAGCAAAACAAACAACAGACAAATGACAGTTTCATTGTTATTCTTCTCCCAATTACTTGTTGTGAAACAGTATAAATTTAATACAACTAACTACTAAATCTGAAAGATGTGCAAAACTTTTTCAGCATGCACAGGAAGCGTATTTAGAGTGGTTTGTCCGGGGTGTGAAATGCAGCTGGCTCAGCTGTGCTCCAGCCGGGTTTGGCCAGGTTTTAAAGACAAAGGAGGTGCTGCCTTTGAAGAACACAGGCCACCGCACGGCTAAATCCCGGCCTGTGGGGATGAAGCATGCGACTACCTTAAAGCTACACAATATGCAACTTTTTGCCTTGAGGCAGCAGGTGTATAATTAGTCCCGCCCTCCTTCCCCTCAGCGATCTGGCATAAAAAACAGAAGCAGTACCGATGTTCCCCATGTTTTTGATCAGGACTTGTCTGCCGTACATTTAGCTTCACTGTTGTTTTGTTTCTTCCTGCTTTCCGCCATTGTTGTTGTTGCTATGACTTTCCCTGCTCACTGCTGGCCACACCCACAGCAAATGGTCATTCATCGCAAAAATGTCCCAAACATCATTGAAAAGGCAATTTCAGGCAAACGGGGGCATTTAGGCGTGTACACACAGAGTCACAGACAGACACAGACACAGACTGATAGTGACAGTAAAATGTGCATATTGTAGCTCTAAAGGGACTGATGGCTGTGTTACATGGTAAACATCTGAAGTAATGTGGACAACAATTACAGTCTGCCTATTTTCATTATACATTGATTCTCATAGCCCACTATATTATCCATATTGATTTATCCCAGTTGCCACTCCCCATCCTTACTGGAAGCAAAATTTCCCATCACCACAGCCTCAAAAAGTTGGCCTCAAGACAACACATGCAGACACATCTAGACACTAAAAGCTCTCTGATAGCCTCCAGGCTCCCTGCTCTGCTTGTCACTGGTTGTCTGTTATTTGTTTGGATACTTACAGTAGATGCAGATTTAGTGCGAGAAGCTCCAGTGGAACTTGAACCCCTGTATGTATCTCCCTACCTGTCTGTCTGTCCGCCTCTCACTGGCTCATCCTCGTCTCTCTCTCTCTCTTCCTCCCCTTCTCTCCATCTTCCCTGTATGTATCTCTTCATCTATTTATCTCTATCTCCGGAAGTGTGGAGATACTTCTCCTCTTTCCCTCCACCCCCCCCCCCCCCTCTCTCTCTCTCTCTGCTTTAGGACAGAGATAATTAATCTCAGATGGAACTCTGAGCCCCTCTCCTTGTTTACATCTCCTGTGTGTGTGTGTGTGTGTGCCTCCAAAGTGCGAATGTGTGTGTGTATATCCAAGTATGTGTTACCACGTACATCTGTATGCATGTTTGTGTGTGTGCATATTTATGTGTGTGCATTTGTGTGTGTTAGCGCGCGTGTGTGTGTGTGTGCGCGTGTGTGACTTGCTAATTTGATTAACGGGTGTAAACAGTTAAGCTAACGGTAATGACTACCAAGCAGTCTGCTGCTGTAGCCAGTGGGCTTCATACTGATTACTATCATCATGAAGTTAAACCCATGGAGCAGGATGTGCGTGTGTGTGTAGGTGTGTAGGTGTGTGTGTATTTCTTTGTGTATTTATGTGTTTATGTGAGTGCATTTGTGGGTGTGTGTGTGTAGTAGGCCAGTGCTGAAGGCAGCATGCGTGTGTGTGCGTGTATGTGTGTGTGCACGTGCACAGCAGGCCAGTGCTGAGAGCAATATGAATGTGTGTGTGTCTGTTTGTATCTGTCTGTCTTTCCTGCTGTGAATGCACGTGTCTGTGTGCGTCTGTTTTCATGTTTGCGTGTGTGTGTGTGTGTGTGTGTGTGCTGAAGTCAGTCAGTCTCTAATCTAGCTCAAAGAGAACTACAACAATCTAAAATAACCTGTCAAATCCCCACCAGTGAGGCCTATATAATAAATCAAGGCAACAGTAAGCATGTTGTCCATCACCAATGATGCAGACCCCCTGTGGGCCAATCAGCAACAACTATGACAACTTGTTTTGACCTGTAAGTGCAGCGCCCCCTCGGGACAATCAGTTTAGTATTGAAATATCATGTGAGACATTGTGCATGACACAGGGAACAAACAATGTAGATCTATGTCAAGGGGACGGAGTTTTGCTGGTTGTTTCTCCAAGTCCTTAATCATTTCCACAGCTTGCAGGGAGTTCAGTTCCAGGTTCATGTAACAAAAGAATTACATCAGTTGGTCTACTTCTGTCCGAATGATGGATCAGTATTGTGTCGTCTGCCAACTTGAGGAGTTTAACTGATGAGTCTTTTTGGGTGTGGTCACTTGCATAGAGAGAATGGAACAGAGCAACCTGTGGAGTTTCATTTTCATATTCTGTTTCCTGATCAACTGACAGATTCACTTAATTTAAACTGGACCAATCTGAGGATGAAGTGCAGAGGGTCAAGTGCGTTAGTTGAGGCTTTGAGATAGTCTGGAATTAGGAGCTCCTATTCTCCTGTTCTTCTATTCTTTTTCAATTCAATTCAATTCAATTCAATTCAGCTCAGTTTCACTCTCCAGGCTAATCATGTATAACTGAACTCCGACTGCTGTGGAACAGTTTGCATCATTAACCTACTTATACAGTTTAATCTGTGGTGGAGTCTTATTCTTATTCTGATATGTTCCACAATATACTCTACTGTTCCCCTCACAGCACTCTGCTCAGCGTTTAGCTTCACACTAACACCGCACACACACACACACACACACACACACACACAAACACAGACACAGACACATGCACAGACACAGGCATGAAAGCTCACACATAGAGACACTAATAAACAGAAAACACACACACACACACACACACACACACACACACACACACACACACATACACACATAGCACACACACACAGACACACACACACACACACACACACACACACACACACACACACACACAGCAGCAGCAGAATGCAACTGGGAGGCTGCTCCCTTGCCTTGCCTGGAGAGGGAGAAGCTTATTATGGAGCCTTATTGAAGGCTTCAAAGAGTTTAAATTAGGGTGGAGAGGAGGGATTAGGAGACGAAAGAGGGAGAGAGAGGGGGAGAGGCAGAGTAAGAGCGGGCAAGTGAGAAGGTGGGAGGTAGATAGAGTGAAGGAGGAAAGAAAGTAGAAAATGAGGGGAAAGGAGAGAGGAGAAGAAGAGAGAGAAAATGATGTGGGGCAGGCGAGAGAGAGAGAGAGAGAGAGAGAGAGGGGGGAAGGAAGAGGGAAAGGGCAAGGAGAGAGGAGCGAGGAAAAATGGAGGATGTGAGTCAAAGAGTTTGCTGGCTTAATCCCCAGTACCAACAGCGCCCAGTACCACCGAACACCAACCTGCTGGGTATAGACAACTAGCTAACATTAGCTAAATACTGACACAACTGACAGAAGGCGTAGCCCATATATTAAGGGCTTTGTAACCTTTTCAACAAAGAAGTGTGCCTGGGACGGTTCTTTTGGGGGGGGATCAGCCTTCTTAACTACAAACAATAAGCTTCATTACCTCTTTTGCTTACTGCCAGAACCTGATAGGCAGTTGCATGCGCTGTGTCATTGAGTTTGTATCTGTCCTTGTAAAAAATAAAACCACACATGTGCATTGACAGAGTGCAAAGGATAGGAATGAGGGAGAAAAGGGGGAGGAGAGAAAGAAAGTGAGGAGAAAGAGAAGAGAGAGAGAAGTAGGAAAGAGGAGAGGAGAGGAGCGGGGGACTGAGAGAAGTGAGGAGAGAGAAGAAGAGGAGAGGGACAGAGAGCGAGTGGGGAGATTCAGAGACTCGGAGGGACAGAGAAAGGCTGTCAAGGTCGCTAAACAAGGAGCAGAGAGGAGCGAGAGAGAGAGAGCAGCACAAGAACAAGAACAGAGGGGAGAAGAGAGGAGAGGAGAGGAAGGAGAGGGAAGGAGGAGAGAGAGAAAAGGGCGGAAAAAAAGGAATGAAAGAAGGAGGGGAGAGGGAGGAGGAGGAGTGGTGAGCGACTCAGAGGGACGGAGAAACGCTGTCAAGGTCGCTAAACAAGGAGCAGAGAGGAGAACCTAAAGGGATTGGCTGCAGTGCTCAGCTCTAGTGAACAACAGTGACCTGTTAGTCATGGTCACACACACACACACACACACACACACACACACACACACACACACGCACACACACACACACACAGAAACGAGAAAGGGAAAGTGAGGATACGATGAACTGAGACTGGGGAAAGAGAGATGACAAGGATGCAAAAGAATGGCAGAAAAGATGAAAACAGAGAGGAGGAAGAGATAAAGGAGAAGGGGAAAGGTGGAAGGGTGAAATGTAGATGAGAGAAAAACAAGACACATTTTTACTGTGGCTTAGAAACTGATTTTACTGCAACGGTGGTGGAGCTTGAATTATGAACCCACTTTAACAGTAGAAGTAGCGCAGTAAACTCTCCGACTCTCCTAAGCAGCTCTGTGAAACTGTTGGATGCCACATTAATACATCAAGTTTTTTTACGTCTTTCCTTGAAATTTAGTTCACACAGTTAACACATCAACACCAAATGGCTAAAATTAAATTTAATGAGCTTATTGGGGGTTTTTTTTGGTTGTTTTTTTCCCCTCTAAGCTAATGCAATTTGGGTCAATTTGGTTTGCCTGAGAATTTTGTTGATTTTCTTAAGTGTGCCACCAAAAGCACTACTGGGTTAGATACATGGAGAAGTGGATAGGCAGACGATCCACCCGCAGTGTCTGTCGGCATGGCAACCTGTCTGTCTGCCTGCCTGTCTTTTTATGTGTCTGTCAATCTACCGTAAGAGTTCAAAGAGGCACAGACGTGTACATGCAAAGCAGTGGTGGGTGGTGTGTGTATCTCTGTGTGTGTGTGTGTGTGTGTGTGTGTGTGTGTTCCTCTGGGCTCTGTCAGACTGCTCTGTGATTGCCCTAGGGAGCGCAACATGGCATAAAGCACTAGTCTACTGGGTGTGTATGTGTGTGTGTGTGTGTGTGTGTGTGTGTGTGTGTGTGCTTTAGGGCATACAAAGGTAACAGCAGTAATAACAGTATCACCCATAGTGTTAGTGTGTGTGTGTGTGTGTGTGCTTTAGGTCATACAAAGGTAACAGTAGTACTTACAGTATCAACCATAGTGTTTGGAATGATTTAATGTAGGCTACTCAGATCTCAAGGCAACACACACACACACACACACACACACACACACACACACACACACACACACACACAGTGAATTCCAACGTGTCCCAACACTTTAACTTTCACAATCAGTGAGGTCAAGAAGTGGGTTTCCATTAAAGTCACTGTATTAAACCAACCATACTACACAGAATATTACATATTTTGGAGATATTGAATGATAGAAAAGTGAAAGTGTCATTAGGGCTTAAGTTATGTACTCGCCTTTACCATACATGTTTTGTATTATTATATGAGGTGCACCTTTTTTCAAATAGATATCTTATTTTGGAATGAAAATTAACTACATTATTCACATTGATAGTGTTCAATTTGAAAATCCCTGTCCTTGCAGAAAACATCACAGATCATCGCTGTTTCCTGATGTTTGGAGTCTGAATTTGTGGGAACATAACATCCTTGTTTGTTTTTTACACCCAAATGAGCTCCACTTCACAGCAGCACCAGCAGCTCTGAACCAGAAAATGGGCCCATAGCCTTGGAAAATATACTTTATTCCAGGCGCTGTACATCTAATTGATTTATTTACAATAAAAAAAACACAGCTGCCAATTTCTGTTGAATGTTTCATGTTGTGTCTTCTGTAGTCTGTTCTTTGAGGCCTTGGCAGCACTATCAGTTTTCTTATCATTGCCCCTGTTGGCAGAATAAATGACGTTTTTATGAAACTAGATTGGAGTGCGGCTCTGGGATGACCAGAAAAATAGTCTGACTCTGAGGACTTTTGTGGAAGTAAAAAATTACTTACGGAAATTAAGTTATAGGGGGATTTTAATGTATTTACTACAAATACAATATAATACCCCACTGATCTCCTGATCTCTAACTCTAGCCTGAACTCTCACTCTCTCTCTCTCTCTCAAGCTCTCTCTCTCTCTCTCTCACATGCACACACACACAGACATATTCACGCACACGCACACGCACACACACGTAAACAGAGTACACATACACACGGTTGCACATGCCCTCTATTTTTACAGATACAAGGCCCTCAAAATAATAAACATACAATTTTGCATGCGCACACACACACACACACACACACACACACACACTGACTCGCAGAACTCAAAGTGTGACTATCAGAAGTGTTATCTCTGCATTGCAGACCATTAAACATTGATGTGTTGTTATTGTAACAGTAGCAATCTGAATCTTCCAGGCTGAATGACCCAAAATAAAAACACTTTGACTCGCGACAGCCGACACGGACGCTCTGATAACCAGCTACTTTGTCTGCAGTGAACAATCAGAGCAAGCTTTGGTGCTTTACAGCTTAGGGGACCCTTTTTGATGCTAGATTGAATCTTTCCTTTTGAGCACCGTTTTGAAAAGTGGTTGTCATTAGCACTACTAAGCACTGTGAGCTACTCACACAAGGTGGGAGGAAAGCCAAAAAGAGTTGATTATGACCAAAGGACCACTTCTTTACTGCGGCTATCTGATTCATCCAGGCTGAATGACATGACGGCAGTGTAGTCTGAAAATCAATAACAGTGACTAGACTGGTACATTAAAGGAAAAATCCATCCTCAGATACTCTTGCACTGTTAGATAACCTGTGATGTTCAATGCATTCCAGGAGTTATTTTTTTAATGTAATTTAGCTTTTTGCTGTACTCTCTTTCCCTCAACCTGCCTACTTCTACTTTAGTTAAATTTCCCAGAATGCCTTTTGACAACCCCCAGAGAACAGGCATGAACTTGTTCCATTCAGCTGTGGGGTTTTAAGTGTAGGTGGAGGGAGCAATTTTGTAAAACAGCAAGAGATTTTTTCTTACTTCTTACTTAAAACACAACATGTCTCGTGGCTGCATTGCACTCTGGTCTATCGAGGCTACTGTCAGCGGAGAAATTGGTCTCTCTGCCTCTTCTACGATGGATTTCTCCCTATATGATTGCTGAACGTTAGTGTAAAATGGTGAGAGAAGCTCTTGCCCTTTGATTCTGAGAGACTGACCCATAACATTTACCGTTGATGTTTTAGTTAGTTGAATTTTTTTCTGCTGTTAAACTCCATTGTCGATGTGATGTCATGCTGTCTGTGTTTGATCAGTTATTCATGGGAATAAGAAAAATACACCACCAAACAACAACAATTTTTTACCCGTATTTAAGTGTTTTAGGGTGGATTTTTCCTTTAATTCCCCTCCAGCTATAATAGAGGCATCGAGACATGGATACATCATTCTAAATAGTTTCAAACGGACAACCTGGTGGCTCACACATGTCAAAGACTGTGTGTGAACATCTTTCCATGGCTGAATTAAAGAATTACTGAGTTAACAGACAGATTGACTATAGAGAGACAGGTTGGCTTCATTCAGATGAGATGTATGCTCTCTCTCTCTCTCTCTCTCTCTCTCTCTCTCTCTCTCTCTCTCTCTCTCTCTCCATGTGTGTGTCAGCAGCTCAGTCAAGCAGGATAATTCAGTTCTCACTCTGCGGATAAGGACTTCTATCCAGCTTTAGTTTGTCACTACATTTGTTCCACATTTAAATTAGACTGCTGCAGTGGGATGATTAGATATAGATTTGCAAAGGAGGAGAGGAGAGGAGAGGAGAGGAGAGGAGAGGGGGAATGAAGGAAGACAGAAAAGAAGAGACAAAACACAAGGGAGGAGAGGAGAAAAGAAGAGAGGAGCAGAGAGGAGAGGAGCGAGGGGGGGGGGGGGGGAGGAGGAGAGGAGAGAAGACACAAAGGAACAGTACTACTTTTCCTTGCCAGAAACATTCAGTACAATCAACTGTTGTTGCTTCACCATCAGTCTGGTCCCCATGACAACTGGCCTGGATTCTGATGCCTGCATCACACACAACAACACACATCTATTATAAATAGGCTGGAAATCAAAAGTAGCATGTGAAACAGACTGAAACTGTGCAGATGTACTCATAAGCTTCACATACGTACCTTCATAGCTTGACATCCATACACCACAGTGGCTGGTAGGTACATCCCAAAATTTACCAGCCACTTATTTAAACATCCAACTAGATTTTTAGAATAGCGCAGGACGTCTAAATGATGGCTGCTTACCTATTTTATGTTTAACTCTCAATTTCCTGTTTTTATTTATTATTATGTGAAGCACTTTGCGCTACAATTCCATATGAAAGTTGCTGTACAAATAAAGTTTCTTCTTCTTCTTCTTCTTCTTCTTCTTCTTCTTCTTGTCAAGATGTGACACTTGGGCTAGCATTGCTATCAGTCTCGCTTTCAGTGTTCGCATTACAAAACTATCACTTCTTATAGCCGATACTGATAACATTCTTTCAAACAGCATTTAGACCATGTGACACAAACTCTCCACTGAAACCAATGGGCTACTATTGAAATTTGGTCCATGCAGGGTGGCAGGTAGGGGGATATACTGGTGTGCTGTCATAAAGGTCTAGAGACACTAGAGACGCATAATGTGGAAGTTTCCTGTTTTCACTGTTAAATGTATTCTCACTAAATACAATATAAAGCCATTCATACTGTTCACTCCAGAGCCAGGAGCGAAATATGTGTGCTGTTTTGTGTGTAAGTGAGAGTATGTGTGGGGTTTTTGTCTGTCTGTGTGTGTGTGTGTGTGTGTGTGTGTGTGTGTGTGTCCTATGTGGGTGAGGGTGTGGGACTGTGTGTTTGTCTTTTCTTATGTATGTGAGACGTTTTTGTGTGTGGTCATGTTTGGACCAGTACATTTGTGTCTTTATGTATATATATATATATATATATATATATATATATATACATATGTGTGTGTGTGTGTGTGTGTGTGTGTGTGTTGTATAGTATGTGTGAGTCTTTGTGCGTAGGTGTCTGTCTCATCCAACTGGGGTGTCTTTGCCTGAGTGTGTTCTCCCCATCTCCTCTCCGTCTCCCTGTCGCTCTCTCTCTCTCTCTCTCTCTCTCTCTCCCTCCCTCTCCCTCTCTCTCTCTCTCTCTCTCTCTCTCTCTCTCTCTCTCTAACCAGCGGTGACAGTTGTTCTTTTTAAAGCAGAGTGGATCAGAATGCAGGCGGAGCGGCTGTTAATTATGGATGGCCTGTTTATCCTCCCAGGAGCACCCAGGGAGGGAAAACATCTATTCTAACTTCGCCAGCTAACGCCTCAACCGTGCTAATATGACAGGAGTCCACATACTGATTCTGCTAGCTAACACCTCAAACTAACAGCTCATATACAGACCAAACACAACCCTAATTCATCTGGAATCCATGTACTGAAGCCACTCTGTAACTAACACCGCTAATTAAAATCCTGAATGAATAAAGATGAAACAGCACTAATGTGGACTGGAGCTTTCGACAGTCAACGTTCCCGCTCCCCTGGCTACCATCTCTGCCGAGTTCAATTATTGGTTATTTCGTGTGAAATCTTTGGAACACCAATTTTGGCGATTTTCATATTGTGGAGTGCAGATTCTGTAATCTATAATGATGACATTTTCTTTCTCTCTTATTGTCCTATAGAGAGTAGGCTTCATGAACATAGGGAGCAAGGGTGGAAGTTGCAAGTTATTACTCTTGTTACTGTGAATTAGAAGCTTTGAGTAGCTTTTTTGTGAAATTGCACTTTCATGAGTATTGAAATCAGTAATTTTGCTTAAGCATGTTGACGCAGATAGCAGTTTTGCGTATTGAAACATCTTCTTAGGGCAGAAACTGTTATGATTGATTCAATCAGGCGACCAATCAAAAAAGAGAGGAGGCGGGCCAAGTCAAGAGCTGCCATTGTCAAGAAGTTAGCTAACACAAATGTTTTTCATTTGTAGGTATTCCATTCACAATTTATTAACTTCCCTGTTCAATAGAAAGAGACAATGTACTCAGGTGTAACAGTTTGCTGACTACATAAACAAGTTAGCTGTTAGCTAGTAGTTGCTAATGTTAGCTGGTATAGCCAGAGATCAGTTAGACATAGCCAGCGACATATTCTTTGGTCACAGCTCGTGTGCTAGCTAACGTTAGCTGGCTGCTAACGTTAAACCCTAACCCCTAAGACGTGGATGTATGTAAATTAACAGCAGAGAGTGGGGCTCAGTTAGCCAACTCACCGTTAACAAGAACATAATTTAGCGACGCCTTCCAAACGCCGGTTCCTTACCCCGGTGAAGTTAGTTAGAAGCTTGATACTCACCAGTTGATGTGCCTTTTAACCATCAAAAAGCTCTGTGTCCTTGGTGGCTCAAACTTACATTGAGTGTCCTTGGGCTTAGTATCATGTACACGCCACCATAAAAGTTTCAATAAAGTCCTCCGCTTTCACAAAACACAGCTTTTTGGAGCCGGGAGCTACAGCTACTGCGACCACGCTGATGACGTCGACTGCATGCACAGGTCGCGTCAGCGCCATCAGCGTGGTGTTGCGACATCTCATTAAGCCTTAGCTGACTGACTGACTGACTGACTGACTGAGTGACTGGGTGACTGCCTGACCTGAATTTGGCTTGCGATGCCCTCGGTGGCTGCCGTGGGAAAAAAGAGGTGCCCGATGCACAGAGGGCTAACACCCCCCCCCTCCCCCCGCAACCCCTCAACTCCCCTTCCCCCCTTCAATAAATGGGAGTAGGGCTAAAAAACAACTTCCTCACTCCTTATACCCACCTGTGATCACACCTGAAGAGAGAGGGAAACCCAAACATGCACACACACTGACCCATACCCACCCCCCCACCCCCCCTCTCTCTAACACACACACACACACACACACACACACACAAGGGGTGTTCCCAACAGTTTGTGTGGCTTTTTTGTCAGTGAGTCTTTGGGGGATTAATCTATTCTGGAGGTTGCTATAGTTCTCACCTTCACCTAGCAAGGACAACACACTCTGTCTCTCTCTCGAGTGTGTGTCCACACACACAAACTTGTGAGTCTCTCTCTCACACACACGCACACACACACACACACACACTAACACACACACACACACACACACACACACACACACACACCAGGTCAGTATACATGACATTGAATTATAGGCACACATACACGGACAAATACATGAAAATGCTTGACCTAAGCACTTGGAATCATGGTATCTGTTTGACTTTTCAGAGAAGAGGATAATATCGTTCCTTTCTTAACTTTATATATAAAACTCATTTACAGTATATTTATAGCAGTCTAAGGTTATCCAGATGAGTGATAGCCAGAAGCACATCACTGATGATAGAATATGACATAAAAATCATTAGGCTGTTCATCTGCGTATCTGCATTGCGTTTTGCTGTTTGCATGGACTGATATTATCAGCAGTGTTTCTGAATTTGATGCTGGTGATAGCCTAGTCCCCAACTTAAACCCAAGATCAAAGTAATGTTTATTATACAGTAGTATAAAAATGAAAGAAGCCAAGCAGGTAAGTACATCCTCCCATATCATTTATTTGTTTTAAAGCCCCTATAACATAAATTACCATATTTATCTCTCCTTTATAAGAGTCAATGTAAAGAAAACACTTTTAGCCTGATTTCTGGCAAAGATGAAATAGACTGCAACGATAAATTAAAATAATTCATCCTCTGTCATCATTCATACTTCCATGGCAGTCCAGCCATACTGCAGTCACAAATTGGCTAAAATGCCTATATAGCCTATAGACCTATAGCCCATAGCATAGGCGTAATCGGCGGGGGGGACGGGGGGACGCGTCCCCCCTAATGTTCAAAGAAGGCAAAATTGCCCCCCCCCTAATAAAATTGACGGTTCACATGCAGTGTCTTTTGAGCGCACAAATCCATTATTTTCAGCGCAGTTGCGGTGCGCACGCGTTGCAAGCCGTCTTTTTTTCAGGCGCGACCATGGCATCCTGAGATAAAAATTTCTCTAATTTTTGGAACGGCACCGTTCCAAAAATTCACACAGCCTGAAAGCCTGAAATAAGCCTTGAATTGCTCACCCTTGAGACGAAGGTCCAGGATCAGTGATATTCTCTGTTACTGTTATATTATTTTTTTTTCCTATACGGCCGACGCACAGTATCCTGGCGCTCGACCAAATTCATACGCCACATCATCATTCATTCAATTTGTTTGTGATACGGGACATTCACTATCGAAACCACATATGTCATCAATCGCCAAGCACACCAATCTTATGCCAACCTCATCCCACACTGGACTCTGCCTTGTGTTTACACTAATACCTCTAGCATTTTGACAAGTCATAATGTAATAAAGGATATCTTAAATTAGCATTTTGACAGGTCATAATGTAATTAGAGATATCTTATATTAGCATTTCGGTTGGTCATAATATAATGAGAGATATCTTAAATGCTAATTTACAACATCTCTCATTACATTATGACTAGCCAAAATGCTACTTTAAGATATTTCAGATATCTGTAATGAGAACTACTAGAACTACCACTACTAGGTCTATACTGCAGTAGTAGCAGCAGCAGCAGCAGCAGCAGTGTTGTTGTTGCCACTACTGACTACGACCACCTGGCTTAACAGTACTGCTGCAGCAGCAGGAGCAGCAGAGGCACCGACCACTTTCCCTGGAGCCCCTGGAAAAGCTCTTACTGTGGACTTTGACAAGGGCCTACAACCGTTTGGACTGGCTGGCAGGCTTTCTTCAGCGGGAGGTGAACCGCGTCTCTTCGTACCAACCACCGGCACTTCAACGAACCGCCATCGCTAACCGCCTAACCACACATTTGGAGCGGCTGGCAGGTTGGCTTCAGCGGGACGTGAACAGAAGAGAAAGAAAAGAAAATAAAATAAAAAAAGCCGGCACAAGAGACGTGAGAGACACCACCAATCTGTTGCTCTGCTCCATCTCTCGATGTCTCGTGCCGGTTTTGTTAGGATTGCGATCA
Source organism: Centroberyx gerrardi (assembly GCF_048128805.1). NCBI lineage: Eukaryota > Metazoa > Chordata > Actinopteri > Beryciformes > Berycidae > Centroberyx > Centroberyx gerrardi. The sequence continues at coordinate 14,715,115 of NC_136008.1, forward strand.
TTTGAAGGCGTTTTCACAGGGTCCTCATTTCTCTCAGAAACACATTTCAGTGAACTATTATAATATTATAATATAAACACGCCCATAAAGCGTCCAATAGCTACTGGTCTGAAATGAGGACCGTGTAAAAAGGTTCCTAAAGAGAGCCTCTTGCCTCGGCCCAAGCAACAGCTGTACCAGCACCCAGGGGAGTTGGTACAGCTTCATACCTTACCACACAGAGTGTAGTAAGGTTTGCTGTCCCTGGTACTGAATGAAGCGGAGGAGAGATAGACAGAACACATCACTTCGGTTCAGCCTGCTTTTCGTGGTTGTAAATAGAAATTTCGGCCCTAATTCTATTTTTTCCATTGTGGCAATCCACAGAATGGAAACGACAGGGAAGTGAAGTTTTGGTCAATGAGAGAGAAAAAGAGAGGGGGAGAGAGAGAGAGAGCGAGCGAGCTGCATGGCATGAGCAGAAAGACAGACAAAACGATCTGATCATCTTTTTTTTTTTTACTTAATGACCCTGACGCTGTTGGCTATTATTTTGTTGATTTTGGCATAGCCTATAGGTCTGCTCGCGCGCTTTCACTTTGCACACGAGCAGATCCGTTTCCTCAGCAGAAAACCATTCGTTTCTCCAACTTGCCGAATCCGCCATTTAAATAGCAATGCGCCAAGGTGCAAGCGCACCTGGCTTTTAAAGGGAATGGGAGATGACACTCTGATTGGTTGATTTCATGTTCATGTTCAAACACACCTATGATTAATTAAGGGACTAAGTACAACCCCTTTGCGCCTTGCGCCTTACTCTGCGCCCAGATTATGCGCCGTTTAACTAGCAAAAGTGGATTTGGACATGCCCTAAATGCACTTGCGCCATGCGCTTTAGACCATGCGCTATAGATCGTTTAAATAGGGCCCTTAGTCTTTTACTGTATTCGAGAAAGCTCAACAGTGATGCCAAAGTCTGTAGAATTGTAGGAAATGCATTTTCTGGGGGAGGCCCCCAGCCCGCCAACCTTCGGTTGGTCCCCCCCCAATGTTTTAGACACAATTATGCCACTAGCCCATAGAACTTTTATATGGCATTACATGACAAATTATGAAGCCTACAGTCTAGGTTATTTGATTTGGTAGACAGCAAATTATCTGAAACCAATTTCTCAGAATTGAAGACAAGTGATTTTTATGCTGTGATCGTAGCCTTTATAGGCCGGCTGATGGTCTCCAAGTTGTTGCTCCTGCTGTAGCTATTTTTCAGTGCAGTTGCATTAGAAGATAGGGTTTTCATTTCACATTTCTCTACAATTCAAATTGCTTGTGGAAGCGTGTTTTGTTAGCTAGTAGAAAATTCATTTGAAGTTCCCTGGTTTCCTATTACGTAAGGCGATGCCATTTTTACAACATTACATTGATTTAGGCTTTGCACATAGTTTGTTGGACTTCTTTGTTAAGTGGGCTTAATCCTTTGGTAAGGTTGCAACATTATGCTTTAGTTGTAGAGAGCTATTATTGGTGATTTGATTTTATTACATTATTTGCCAAAACGCTCACAGCTGGCAAGCATGTAACTAACGCTCTGCTAGTTTTCACTTATTTATCCTGGCGCACGTGACACAGTGAAAACTTTATTCCATAAAAACTTTAACCTAAGACAAAGACTCGGCATCCCAAGGGGCGCACACTGCAAAGAGCTGATGTCAATATTTGGATGCACCCAAAATAATAGTTTAGAGCCTGTGCATCTCCTGTCTAATCTGCAGAATTTACACATGTGACTTAAGTCAGCCAAACTCTGACTCTCAGCCTGTCTAAACAAAGTGTTTTTCAACATGTGGTGCCAAACTGAAAGTCTGGCTTGTTGTTTTGAAATAAATGTGTTTCTGAGTGTGTCTATCTCATCCTCAAAGCCCCAAACCAATCAGCCGATCCTCTGATGATTGAGATTCATTTAGCTCTGTCCTGATTGGTTCTGAAGGCAGGAAAAGAGCAGGGATTGCCCCAGTGGGTGGTTGGGAATTGAAGTTTTGAAGTTTATTATGTGTTTTTCTTAATTTCCTACAAGACTTGCATTCTTTAATGTGTGTGTGTCTTTAATGGGTGTTTGTGTAAGTGCATGTGTGCCTGTGTGTGTGTGTATGTATGTAGTAGACAGAGAAAAAGAGTGTGACCAAGAGTGTGCATGAAAGTATGTGTGTGTGTGTGTGTGTCTGTGTACAAAGAGGTTTTTAATTAGCTAATGCTGCATTCACATTGTGGCGAGTTAGACAGCAAACCAGATGTTCATTGTTTTCAATAGAAGAACAACAATAAAGACCTATTGAGCTACGAACATGGCTCTTTCTATTTCTCTGGCCAATCTGTCATCTTTTTTCAAAGATGACAACAAAAATCTTAACAGCATTAACAACAAAGGTTTTGAGCATGGACAGTAGCTGTGTGTGACGCACTGTGTGTGACGTTGTGTTTGTGCAACTGGTGGCTAACCACTTAAGCATTAGTACATTGCTTTTTAAAACTACACCGAAATTTTGTAAACAAAAAAAAAACTTGAATATATATGTATATATATTCATATACAAATAAACGTATACATGTCATATCGTTTTGTTAAAGAATTAGGAAAACCCCATTGATTTCTCCCATACGTTGTCTATTTTTTGATGCGTAAATCTCGAAAATGCTAACGGACGTGAAGGAAATGACGACATGACTTCTGAGGCCTATAGTCCAACCTCTTGTTTATCAAAATCACCATGACAACAAGAAAACAGTTTGCTGTTGTCGTTGACTGACATCTTGCAATGCTGATGGCAAACAAACAGTGAAGTAGGTCTGCAGGGAGTTGACTTCCAGTCACACAGATCTTGTGCTTTAAAGCCTCAATCCAGTTTTTTAAGTAGAAATTATGGGTCTGTGCTGCACATATCAATTTGGGATGAAGTTTACTTGTTCAAGAAAATATGATTTTTGCAACTTTATCAATCTACCTTAATAATTGTCATGTGAACAATGATTCATCCCACTACGTTGTGTACCTCTCTCTCTCTCTCTCTCTCTCTCTCTCTCTGACTTTTTCTCTCAATCTTTCTCTGTCTCTGCATCTTTTTCTCTCAGTTAACAAGCTCTCAACTCTCATTCATAAAGAAACATTCTCATTATTCTACATCTCACATTATTATCCCACGCATATCACATTCTGTTCTTCCTCTCTCTATGCTCTCTCTCTTTCCCTGCCTCTCTGTCTCTCTCTCTCTCTCTCTCACGCACACACACACATACACACACACACACACGCACACACACATACAAACATTGAGGACAGGAAGAGAGCAGGAAGTGCCTATAGGCATTGGCCAATCAGAGTCCAGCGCTCAGCAGGAAAATCCCCCTAGGCCTGCCCATCACAAAACACACACACACAGGCCCGCACACACATGCACACACCTACAAACACACACACACACCATGTGGGGGACACTGGAGGACACACATACACACGCTTCGTCTCTCTTTCTCATACATACACACACACACACACACACACACACACACACACACTTGCACGCTCTCCTATACGTTGGGTTGCCATGGCGCCCAGGGACTAAGACCAGTACAGAGAGGACACCGGGAAGGACTGTGGACACACACAAACACATGCACACACACACATGCGCACACACACACACACACACCATACACTCTCATGCACACGCACACACACACACACACACGCACACATACACAGGGGAACAGGATAAAAATACTGTGCTGACAAGTCAATTAATCAGATGTGAAGGTGCTGAGCAGAACAATCCGTTACAAAGCTGGAGTTCAAAAACACTGTGTGTGTGTGTGTGTGTGTGTGTGTGTGTGCACATATGACTCAACTTAATAACCTGTGATATAAGCTGTTGATCGGAAGATTTTAAAGAAATACATTTTAAATTCCCCAATACATTTTTGTTGTAGTGGTGGTGTGGGACATTTTGGTTTTGATTCCATGTTCGTTCCAGTCTTGGTCCCCGTTTGGGTTCTTATATGGAAACGTAAATATGCTAAAAGTGCTCATTCAAAACAATAGGCATATACTTCAATATTTTTCAAAACCTACTTTAATGTGGCTAAATGTTTTGAGGATTTATACACACATTTACATATTTTAAGGATTTTGTTTTGGAAATGTTTTTGTTTAGTTTTTTTTGCAACTTTCTGACTATACACATTCATAAGATATGAAAGCCAAGCATGGTGAAGCAGTGAAGTGGTGAAGCGTTTTGCGCACTGCTGTTGTGTTCCTAAACGTCTCACATTTTTACGCTGTAGGCACCTCGTGTTTTTGGAAAAGCACCTTGAATTAAAACAAGTTCAATTCGGAGCGGAAAGGCGCCCTACACCCCCCTACGTTTTTTCTCTACTGTCAAACCAGATCAATGGACAGGACGGACTTCTGCAGTGACTCTTAATTTGAATTGGAGTTGCAACAATCTTAACAAAACACAGCAGACCTGGAGGAAATTTAGTGCTGCACTCAAAAAACATTTTCGGAACTTTTTATCATGAATGTTATTGTTTGAAATAATTGGATAATTTAGCTAAGTCATGTTAATCTTACTCTAGCTAGCACAATAAACAACAGCTAGTTGAGTGACTGACAGCTGATCGTCAGCTGAGTCTGTTTGCCTTGCAGCAGCAACACAAAAATGCAGCAGCTGTTCTGCTTTGTGGCTTCAACAAAAAAAAAGGCAGTGCAGTGCGTTTCACGTTGTTCAGCCTTCAAAACGCGTCCTGTGTGATCAGGCGTTAAATTAGCTGAAGCCCTGTACAGAGCAACTTACAGTAAGTGCCAGAAGAGAAAAAGTCAATATTTGTGAATCCCATGATTGTAAGCACCTTAGTAAAAAAAAAAAAAACTGCTGGGAAAAACAATACAACTCTGAGAACTAGACAGGAATGGAGGATTTTTTAATGTAAGATACAGGAAGGGTAACACAGAGTGGAGCATAAGAACATGTGCAATGGACAGAAGTTCAATACTAAGAATTTCAAAGTAATAACGGTCTGCATCTATGAAAGGACTGATATTTTATACTCCCATCAGGTATTTTTGATGGGTGGTGGCACCTGATAACTCCACTGGAGCTTGGCTGTTACAAAGGTTATTATTTGTCCATTCACATTTACTTTACCAAAACACAAGAACTATTGATAGCTCATTTATGAGATGGACAGCACTGAGGTCAATCCAGCAGTTAGAAACTATATTCTACAGGTGAACTTGATTTTAGATTGATCAAAGGTAAAAACACTTGGAGGGGACAGGATCTCCGTACTTCATAACTCATCAGCGGACGGTCAGAAATGTCAACACTACTCAGCTGCGTTTCAAATCAGCCGAGTGACTGACTGACTGACATCTCCTGAGTGGTGGTGAAAGCAGTCAATCACCAGCGGTTACAGCGGTAATGATAGGGATGTGTGCGCTCCCCCAGGAAGTGCTGTCAGGTCAATGGATCACTGGCACCCTGACACACACACACACACACACACACACACACACACAGGGCACACGTGTTGAGGGGACACTCTGTTTTTTCTATTTGCAATAATTTTCAAACCCATAACCCCAAACTTTAAGCTCTGTCACTACATCCCTAACCTTAATTTTAATCCTAACCTTTAAAAGAAACTATTTCAAAAGTGGCCACAGTTCTATTCTTGTGGGGACATCTGAACTACACACACACAAACACAAACACACACTCACAGAGGAAACTATATAGCGACTTATAAATTATGCGGCCATTTTGCATGTGCACACACAGTAAAGCTCACAAACACGCAAACAAGCTCAGTGTTGACAGACTCCAGCGCTGCTTGTGTCCCGTCATTCATTCATTATAGATTCCTCCCAGGGGACGTGCATGCACATACACACACAAATACTTTTCAAATGTTTTTTGTTTACATCCATCCACTAAATTGAGTTATAACTGACACAGGATTTAAATAACAGTGGTTCATATTGAAGGATACAAAGAGCTTTGTCTTTACCGCACGGCTTACGATAACTGCAGAGACTGAACAGAATTTTTTTGCTAGTTAGATGGAATTAATCCTGTTCTTTCCCAGTATGTTTTATCTGGCCCGTGTCCCAGGCTGAGAGACTACATTTACTCAGTTTGGGTCCCCGCATGAAAAGAGTACTAATAAGTTTTAAAGTGCCCTGAGTGCTAGGGTGAGAAACTGCATTTATCAGTTTGGGTCCCCACATGACAAAAGTACTATTATGCTTTAATGAGCCCGGGCCGCAAGCTGAGAGCCTCGTTTTCTCATCAGAGTTGTGGGTTGAAGAAGTTTTGTTTGTTTAGGATCCCCATTCGTTCGCAGAGCAATGAAATCTAGTTTCTCTGAAATCCAAACAAACGAAAATAGAATAGTTGCAGATTTTTTCTTTTTTTTGACAATATACCTTACATTTCCTGGCCTATTTTGGTATTTTGTGGTGTGTTTTTCCAAATTCCTGACCACATAAACTGACCAGCAGCTACGTTCAATGGAGTTTCATAGCAGAAAATGTTTCAGCTATCTAAAGCATTAATGGTAAATGTCAGGTTGGTGTCAGTCCCTCAATCAAAGAGTAAGGACTTCTTTCTAGACTCACCATTTTGCGCCGATGTTCAACAATCACACCACCGACAGCAGCTTCAATAGACCAGAATGCAATGCAGCCACAACATGTTGCGTTCTGAATAGGGAGTGTGATCGCAGAAGCGTCCCAGTGTTCACAAACTAGTTGGCTCCTTCTCTGGGGGTAGTCAAAGGGCATTCTGGGAAATGTAGGAAATCACTAACTGAAGTAGGAGTAGACGAGGCAGGTTGAGGGAAAGTGGGTATGCTAAAAAAAAGTTAATTACAACACTTCATCACAAAATAACTCCTGGAATGCATTGAACATCACAGATTGATGATATTTAACAGTGTAAGTAACGAAGGGTGGATTTTTCCTGTAAAGCCAAGGTCTAAATTTCTCAAAGTACTTGGAAGGTGCATCATGTTTCAAACCCCCATACCTCTAGACCATGGTCCAGCCTGTACTCTGTGCTCTGCTCCTACTGCCTGCTCATCGCTCCACCTGGCCTCGACTCGTCTCCCTCTCGGCTGCCCAGTGGTGGAATGACCTTCCCGCTGCAGTCAGGACACCAGAGTGATGTGATTTCCTTAGTTCTGTCCTAAGCTTTAAAACTCATCTCTTCAAAAAAATTCTCCACGTCTCCGTCTCCCACCTGAATCTCATCTGCCTCTCCCATATCTTCCTGCTCTACTTGCTCTAATATGCTCTTGTCTGATGTTATTAAAAAATCCTGTCCTCTTCCCTCCCTAGCTATTTATTTTTTCCGAGCACTTTTCTACCACTAGCTTATCATACATCATCATTCCAGGGTCAAAGGAATATTTTATTGCTTCTGTTGTAAGGGCACCATGACTCTGACCCATGCACTCCTTACTGTTGTTTACTTGTAATGATGGTGATTTGGGAATTGTTGCATTTATTGCAAATTGCTCTGGATGAGAGCATAATCTAAGTGCCTAAAATGTAAATGTAAATGTAATCTGCCTGTGAAACAGCGCAGCAACCTGTCTGACCAGTTACACACAGACAGACAGGACAGACAGGGTGGCGGACAAACAGATAGTCAGACAGACGGGTCGTTTTAATGACCTTTCATATCATGCAGGGACATGGTTGTTTACAAACAAACAGAGAGCGGTCAGACTTGTTTACCCATTAAACAGTAGTGACAGATGTGTTTACAATCAACAAACACTGCCAGCCCTCTGATGATTTTAATATTCATACCTGGCCTCTCCTGAACACCTCGGCAATACAGGGGAGGAATACATTTAGAATACTTAAAACATGTTGAATACATTTTTAACGCTTTGAAAAAGTGTTGAATACACATTGAATAGTTGAAGATGAAGCACTTTTTATCTTATCTCACAAAGGAGTGAGTCCATTTTGAGACTGCTGAAATAGCAGCTTAGATAAGTACTGCACATCCTAAATGTTTGAAACCACTTTAAGATATTAAGATATTTTTGAGTCGATGATATAGGCTGCATTAATGTTCGGACAATGTTAATTCAAAAATATACTGTATAAGTAAAGATGAAGCTTAAAATTCCATTAAGTTACACTGGTTACTGTATTATCTTGTGACCAATAATCATTAGTGACTCCTTGACTCTTCACAATGCTACTCTTCAACAATCAGCCTTTCATTAAAAATATGGTGACATTGGCAAGAGTTGCATTGCTGGCTGGTAACATTAGACTATTGAGCCTATCAGGAAGCACTGGGGACTACTGGGGTTATTTCAATGGCACAACTCTCTCAAGAGAGATGACTGTGGAATAAATCTGTAGGACTATGGCCTATTGCATCTGACTTGCAGATGTACCTTGATATATTGCTTTTGTTTTCATCATTCTCTGCAGTGTAGTTCGCAACAGGTGTAGCTGCCTATAGAAATGATCCATAATTTATTTCATGTACGCAGCCTTTTCTCCTCTGCTGTGGCCAGCTGGAGAGCAGGGAGTGGAGAGAGAGAGAGAGAGAGAGAGAGAGAGAGACAGAGAGGGAGACAGAGAGAGGCAGAGAGGGGTAGAGAGACAGAGAGGGGTAGAGAGAGGTAGTGAGGAATATAGAGAGGTAGAAATAGAGAAATGGTTTGAGTGGTTGGGAGACGAGATGGGAAGGGGTAGAAAGAGGCAGAAAGACAGGTAGACAAAGAGAGGCAGAGGGAAGTAGAGATTGAGATGTGGACAGGACAGATTACTGTAATATCTGGATTTCCTACCCAGATTCTCTCCATCTTCCTCCCAGGATGTGTGGTCTCATGTACCCAGGCAACTGAAAATGAAAATGAAAATGCTGGGACAAAACATAATAAATGTCAAAACGCATCCAGCCTGTTTTCTCTCATGCATAGGTCGAATCAACTGGTGCATAGTTGCTACACAAAGCAAAATACACTCCACTTGCCATACAATACAAATTACACTACACTGCACTCTAAAAATAAGGTAGCACAGATTCAAAAGTGCTACACAACTATGTTATTTTTATGATTTAGAAGCAAACAGCACTGACCACACTTTCAGGGTAAGTTTCTGTCTTCTTCTGAGTCCCCTCATCATTGCAGAGAGCAATAACACATCCAGCAGGCAACTTCACATGCATAATAAACCTGTGCATTAGGCCTTTGATATTGCGTTCATGCACTATCTTTGTGCTCCTGAAATTTTCCCACGCTGCTAGTGCAGTATGCACCTCGTCACTGTAAGCTACGTCTTCTTTGATGTTGTGAAGGAAATTCACCGTAATTTAATGAACTTTGGCCCTCACTTTCTACCAGCTGCCTCTGCAGGCTTTCCATTCAACTAAAGGAAAAAATAGTGATGCAGAGAAAATATCAAAGTCCTTGTTAAGGCAATATATTTTAGTGTCCTTTTTTAGCCAGTGTTGCCTTTATCTTTGCCATTATAAAATGGCCACATTACTGTAATCAGCATTTGAACATTAACATTTGTTTTGGTGTTAGGTGCACTGCATTAATGATTTGCCTCCTAGAGCCTCACAGATCTTATTGCTGCATCAGTTTTAAGCCGTCTTAATTTCGGTAAGGAATTTAAGAGTTTGTTCCAAAATTAGATATTTACCATTTGGAAAAGAGTGAACGAAGACAAAATTATTGCTGGTGTGAAAGTAAAGCACAGTGTGTGTGTGTGTGTTAAATTTATTAATTTATTAATTCTCAAGACCTTTGCTTAACAGCTTAAGGGTAGAATCCTCCATGTTTTTGAAATATTGACTGATGAATAATGATACCTACAACTTTTCTCTCCACCCATACTCTCAAAAACCCTTGCTGCCTGCGGCGCCCCGGTGGCTCACCGAGTAGAGCGCGTACCATAAGGCTCAGTCCTTCCCGCAGCGACCGGGGTTCGAGTCCGGCCCGCGGTCGTTTGCTGCATGTCCTCCCCTCTCTCTCTCCCATACCTCCCTGTCTCTCTCTCACACTGTCTCTGTCAATAAAATGCCTAAAAGAAACAAAACCCTTGCTGCCTAATGATAGCAGGAACTGAACAAAATAATAACTGAATAATAGCAGCCACAGAACAAAAGGTCCTTCTTCACTGGTAAAATCAGGCATCACTGCATGAAGAAATGAACAATATCCACACACGACACTTGCATATTGCACAGTGTATTGTATATTGATGATGTCCGTTGTCTGGCGTTTTGTTTTGTTATTATTATATTATTCTTTTTTTTTATTGTTGTTGCTCTTTGTGTTCTTTTTATATTTTTATACTTACTGTGAACACCTTAAATGTGTTACACTGCAACCCAAATTTCCCTATGGGGACAATAAAGCTGCTATTCTGTTCTGTATGTAATAGGGAGACATTTTTTAACTAAACTGGTTTAAAATGGTTTAAAGAAAGCCCAGCTCCCTACTAAGAGAGGATGAATGATTAGTTCTGTCAACAGCAGCCTTGCCAGTCTAGCCTTGTGAGATGTATGTTGAACAGGCTATGAGGTTCATAGTTTGACAACCAATAAATTCATTAAGAGTGTGACTATTTCTGTCAGCCGGTCTCAAATGAAACATAACATGCTCTCTGCCAGGGCAGCCATTGGTTCAAAGTTAGGCCTACATATAATATCCAACCTGTGCATTAAAAAAGCACTATGGCCTTATTACTTTTTCTTGATTTTCAAATTTGCCCAGCTCAGGAATATAAGTTCTTGTCTGTGTATATTTATCTCTGTGCCCACATGCAGCTTAGAGGAAATCCCTCGATGAGCTAGAGCTTTTACTCTGCTGCTACACAACACACACACGCACACACACACACGCACACACGAGACCACACACTGCAGTTCCACATGGCTCCGCATGACCTTAAAAGCCCTGCCTCACCCCCCTCACACCAACACGATAAGCAGACAGAAGACTAGTATTTATGGGTACTAAACGTTGTCTTCTGCAGGTCTGTGTGTTTAAGATCCATTCATATTAGTGCGACTATAGTTCCCCCTCAGGGAGAATCGCTCAGAGATTTATCGCGAGCAGCATTAATCAATACTTTGAATTAACAACTACAAAACAAACTCAATCGTAAGTGACAATTTCACAAAGAAAATAAATGTACTATATCTCCAATTTAAATGCAAAACCCAGTGCCTCTCTCTCAGGGCGTGTGTTGTGCGCTGACTAAAGTATGTTTGTCAGTTGGAGTTGTTATTTTTCTCTGCAGCATACGCCTCAATGGGCTGTCTGTCTATTTGGATGGAGCCGGGCAAGAGAAATTGACAGCTTCACACACACACACACACACACACACACACACACACACATATAAGCATGAGCGTGCACAGTGCCACAACGCCCCCCACTCACCACACATAACTCCCAAATCACAACCCCCCCCCCCCCCACACACACACACACACACCTACACACACACACACACACACACACACACACGAGAGGCAGTCATACATTTGCTGACTGACTGAGTGACAGTTTATTTTCAGGACTTAAATGAACACACAGATAGACTTGATGCTCTGAGGCAGAAGAGAGCAGAGTAAGCAGACCAATATGAGCTACTGCTTGAGGGTGGATAGATTCCACATTAGACTACACACACAGTGGCCTTTGTCACTGCCGTGCAACTGTCTGTCCATGTTGGATTCAATGACCGTTGCTGACAGACTTGCTGAGAGAGCTGCACAAAGCCACAGGACAAAGAGAGGATATAGATACATAGATACACTGGTCACCCACACACGTCTCTTTTGCCTCAAGCCTCTGCAGCCGTTGCAAACGATTCATTTTGAAAGCTACACTGTAATTGGCTCTATTGTAAGAAGAAATTTCATGTCTCTCAGACAATTGGTTGTCAGACCCTTCCTGGATCAGAATTTGAAAAGAAAAAAAATGCAAATGTTCCATAAATCTGCACTCAGCAGGGATCAAAAAGAGTGACTTTGATCATGGCTCTTATCTGTAGGGAGTCTTAAAGGAAATACATTTGGACAATCTTTAACTACTGAATCAGAAATGGGTTCAATTAGTGAGAATAAAAGGTCTGCAGCATATTCCATTATGACAGCATAAATAACAAAACATAATGCAAAAGAGAATAGTACAAACAGCTGACTTTTCCCCTCTAATGTGTGTAGTGCAACATTACAGTCCAAGGGAGGAGGAGAGAGAGAGAACCTGTGCGGAGGGAAAACAAGTAGAGGGGAGAGAGGAAGGAGAGGAGAGAGGTCAGAGAGAGGAGGGACCATCCTCTATACCTTCACCTCTCTCTCTCTCTCTCTCTCTCTCTCTCTCTCTCTCTCTCTTCCTCTCATTGTCCCCAAGTTTCAATACATACCTCAATATCACATACCGTATATTCTCTCATTTTTCTCTATTTCTCTGCTTCTTTTCCCACTCTCTCCCTTTCCTCCGCTCCTTCTCATTCTTCCATTCCTATACCTTCTTTTTTCCCATCCCTCTCTCTCTTGTCCTCAGGCTACATATCACATCCAGTTTCTCCTCTCCATCTCCCCCCACTTCCCTCTCTACACCCTTCCTCTTCCCTCATGACTTTCTCCCCCTCTCCCACCTCCCTCCCATGACCGGTTGTCCTCCACTCTCTTGTCCTCTCTCCCTCGCTCTCTTTGCCCCATCTCCTCCCTCCTCTCCTCTCTCTCGTCGATCCCTCCGCTTTTCAGCACTCCCCCCTCTTTCTCCCGCTGGCTCTCCTTCCTCTTCCCATCCTTTCAGCCTCGGTTGTAGGTATGAGTCTTCAACTAAGCCAAAGACAAATTTCCATACTTTTCTCCCCCTTCCACTTTCGCTTCCCTCCTTCATCTCTCCTGTTGTGTTCCACTCATACCCATCCCATACCCGTCCTTCCTCTCTTCTCCCCCATCCCTCTCTCTCTCCCAGCCTCCATGCTCCTCCTCTTCATCTCATCTCTCTGCTCCCCCATGCCTTTCCCTCCTCCCCCATCTCTGCTGTCGTCCTCACCTTCCCCTCCACCTCTCTCTCTCCCTCATCCTGCACATCCCTCTCTTTCTCCTCCCCTCCCTCTCCTGTTGGCCTTTACCTCTCCCCCCCTGCCCTCTCTCTCTCTCTCTCTCTCTCTCTCCTGTTGTCCTCCTCTCCTCCCTCCGCCTCCATCTTTCTCCCAGTCCCAGGGCTCGTTAAACAATGTCCACATTCACCGGAGCTCATCTGCAGAGCGCCACCATAGAGGTGACAGTGAACACGTGTGTGTGTGTGTGTGAGAGAGAGAGAGAGAGAGAGAGAGTGAGTGAGAAAGAGAGTGATAGAGTATGCATGTTTGTGAGCATGCAGGTGCCTTGTTGCACTCTCATTTAAATGTGAATATGCTGTGAATATGCTGCTATATGTGCATAAGAATATGAGAATGCGTGCAGAGATGAAAATGAGAGGAAGACAGACAGAGAGAAGGAAAGAGAGACGTATTTTGTTTGAGTTTGGAGGCAGACGTTTATCAGAGCAGTGGAATTGGTATTCAAGAGAGTTTAGCACACAAGCTGTTGGTGTAGAGACAACACACACACACACACACACACACACACACACACACACACACACACCGCACGTCTCTTTCTCTATCTCCTTGCCCCCCCTCTATCACTGTCTTTGTCTGCTATCACTTACACATTAACCCCGCCTGTGTCCTCCCTTCTTTCCTTCTCCCCTCCCTTCCCTCCTTCTTTGTCTCTCCGTTTCCTCCTGTATGTATCTGTCTTTCCCCCTTTTCTCTCTCCCTCTCTTTCCCTCTCTCTCTCTCTCTCTCTCTCTCTCTGAATCCTTTGAAGTTGGCTCATACCTGCTGTCACACATAGCTGTCACATACCACCTGTTCTGTTCTCAGCCGGACAGGACTGGATTAAACTAAACTACACCACACTGGACTGGACGGGATTCAACTGGACTTGGCCGAGCTGGGCTGGACAGAACAATAACGCTGGGTTTTTCTTCAGTTCAGTTCAGTCCATGAAATTTCCTAAAATGCCCATGGTGTCTTAAAATGCAAATAACGTACTCTGTGCATGAAAACTGTGAGAAATACGTTTCTCCACCGCAAAAGGAAACATGACTACAAAGAGGCACTGGTTTGACACTGAAATAGCAGAAAGTGAAAGTGTTGAGGTTGGGATGGCAGATGGGTGGATGCATGGGTTTAATTCCCTTGGTGAGGTGAATAAGTTTTCTACTGTGAGTGAAGTTTTCATTTTCCGTGTTAGTTCTTCCACCAAAGTGGTTTTACTTGCCTAAGCTTAACCATTAGCTAAACTAATGTCACATAATCCAGTTTGTGGTGGAGGAACGCAATCTTCACATTATTCATGTCTACAATGTGGAGGCTAATCTGTGTTTCAGAGTTTGTGTTCATTTCAGTTTTTTGAGACTGTGTTGGCTCTGGTCTTATCTGTCATGTTCAGTTCAGTTCAGTTCAGTTCAGTTCAGTTACAGTAAGTTCAGTTAAATTCTGTTTCTGTACGTTGTTCTGCTTTGTTCTTACCTGTTCTGGTCTTGTCTCTTCTGCGCTTTCTTTGATCCAACAGCAGTAGGTGAGCTGAAAGGTTGGCTAGTTCTTCCACCATGACTCATACTCTAAGTATAAAAATCCTGAACAGAAACATACTAAAAGAGAGAGACCACACTGTGTCTATGTCTCTGTGTGTGTGTGTGTGTGTGTGTGTGTGTGTGTGTGTGTGTGCTCCCAGGTGACAGAACATGGACGAGAGGGATACTCGTTTGATCCCTGGAACAAAGAGTGAGGGGAGGGCAAAGGAGAGAATGGCAGAGAGGGAGGGAGAGAGATGGAGAGAGACAGCAGGAGGGAGAGACAGAAAGCGAGAGGTATGGAGGGAGATGGAGAGACAGCAGGAGGGAGAGAGAGGGAGAGAGAGACGGGGGGCAGGAGGGATCAGGCCTCAAGAGAACAGAGGCTTGTTGAAGGGGGTTTGAAGATCAGGAGCGGCTTCATCAAACAGAGAGACAGAGTCAGATGAGGGAGAAGTGGAGAAATGCCATGTCCAAAAACTGTTCGGTACACACACAATCATGACAGTAACTGCTAACTGTGCTGTTCACTGTTGCATGCAATGTGGGCAAAAATATCATTACACAACATGATCATTTCAACACACTAGATTCAGACCATTTTACAGCCCAAATGCACATGTAGCGTCACGTTGTTGTTCTCCATGACTGGTCAATTTTACCATCAGTCACGCTGCACTAGATCGCAGTGAATTATTTGACTCTCCTAATTTCTGATTAGTAGTTTTCCCTTGTCTACACAGTCAGTCCCCGGAAAACCACGTAACGTCATGGCATTTCACTGATGCTGGAGAAAAAATTGCAAGTGAAATCATTTTAAATTCAGTATAGTGATCCAGGCTACTGATCAGCAGGCACTGTACTGTAGCGTCTCGACATGCTGAGACAACTAAAAGGAGGCAGGCCGAGGAGAGGAGGAGGAGGAGGAGGAGGAGGAGGAGAGGCGGAAACAGAAAGAAAAACAAAAGGTGGAAGAACAAGGAGAGGCAGACAGAGGAAAAGAGGAGGAGGGAGGGGGATGGAAAGAGCAATAGGAGGTCAAAGAGGTGAAAGTCCCACATACGTTTAAAGGGACGTTTTAACCTTTTACATTTTGATTAATTGTTATTGCTGGACTTGTCCAGGGACCAAGCTGGAATAGTTAAGATTACTCATTCATTCAGCAATTGAAACTGTATAGGAGTCGGCTCTTGGTGCATGATAAATTGAATTGCAGAGGTAATAATATACAGAAATGTTTACAAATGTTTTCGTTACAAATCTTTTCATCTTTATTTCTAACTGAGATTGTGTGATGTTTCTAATCCAATTTAAATCTTATTCAGTCTTGTTCATGCTATACATATCCTGGCCAAGGCCACAGAATACATTATAATATGACTGGATCACCTTCATGCACACATGAACACTGTGTTATTACAGACACAGTAAACCCAGCCCCCTCTGACTCTCTTTCCCTCAACCCCTCCATCTCTGTACCTCTATCAAAGACATTTCACTGCAGTGCTAAACTGCTGTTTGATAAAAGGGTTTTCCATGCAGAACAACCACTAACACTCACACAGCTCAAATTATATCCCTCTCTCCGCTAATACAAAAGCGTTGCTGTTGCTGGTTGCATCTCAAAAATGTCCATTTTTATAGGACAGTACAAAACAGCTAATTTTCAGATTGACGCACATGCATTGTTAAATTCTATGATGCTTTACGAATGGATTTCATGGACTCTATGCTCTTGGAAATTACTCAGCACATAAATAAACACAGAGAAACGAAACAAAACCTGGGTGGTGTTAGCCTAGAGGTTAGAGAAGTGGGCCTGTGACCAAAAGACAGCCAGTTTGAATCCCCAAACCAGCTGGGACAATGTGGGTGGGGAAAGTAAATGAGAAACACTCTGCCAACAACTAATGCTGAGGTGTCCTTGAGCAATGCATTTTGCTTCAGTGGAGCTGCTCCGTAGCTAGCAGTAGCAGACTTGGCCGGTTCCAAAGTGCGAGACTATGCAACTACGTAAATGTGAAGCAGGGCTGAAAAAGAGCATGCATACTGAGTCAACCTTCCCCGGATAAATAACAGTGAAAAACTGGAAAAGCGATGTTTACAAGATGTCTTTACAAGATGTTACATATGAGCGATCACTAGCTCTCCTCTCCCTCCTCATGCCTCCCCCTTTTCCTGACATACCACTGCTTATGGCAAACGGTACAGGCTTTTATCAAAAGTGCCCTAAAATACCAGGAAAGCATACTGTACATCTTTCATGCGGACGGCCCCAGTGGGAATGGAACCAAAGACATAAAAGCGTGTCTTTATAAAATTGAGTTACACGCACAGCGACTATCAACCCAACCCCCACACACATCCCCACCCACATCTACCTTTCTCTTCTCTTTCTGTGGCACACTTTTATTATGATCTCCTCAACACACCCAAGAGAAATGTGAGTCACTGAGAGAAATAGAGTCCATTTGTTAACCTACAAGTTATTAATTTCATCGAGTGTGGGGGTATGATGATCCCAAAATAGTAAGCTATTCACCTGAGTAAACTAACAATGAAATAGGTGAAAATAGCAATTCGCAATATAAGAGTGCAATCACAGTTCTATAGTTCTAAGTTTGCAGACGTCCAGATACGTATTTTGTTTGAGATGTAATCTTTAGTAGGTATTTCATTCTTTGTGTTTGAAAAGCAGGGTAGAGAAGGAGAGAGTTTATTCTTTCTTTCATCTGTATTCTCTCTATCCCTCGCTCTTTCTTTCTCAGGTGGGTGAAGTAGACATTGTTGAATCTAAGTTGGTAGCCTCTCTCCCCCTCTCTCTCCCTCTCTCTTTTCCTCTCCCTCACACAAGGGAAGTATAGGACCGAATCTAAGCTGGTAGTCTCTCTCTGCTTCTTGCACTCTCTCCGTTTCTCTCTTTATCACTCTCTCTCTCTCTCTCTCTCTCTCTCTGTCTCTCTCTCTCTCTCTCTCTCTCTCTGTC
Source organism: Centroberyx gerrardi (assembly GCF_048128805.1). Taxonomy (NCBI): domain Eukaryota; kingdom Metazoa; phylum Chordata; class Actinopteri; order Beryciformes; family Berycidae; genus Centroberyx; species Centroberyx gerrardi. The sequence continues at coordinate 14,732,765 of NC_136008.1, forward strand.
AGACAAGGGCAGTGGAGAGTGCTGAATATGAGCTGGTAGCGTGGTGAGTCAGCCACTTGCTTTACATTTAACACATTGGTGCCAACGCTAGCAGGACTGAAAAGGAACGCAGTGGGGGTGCTCTCTCTCTCTCTCTCTCTCTCTCTCTCTCTCTCTGTCTATGTCTCCTTCCCTTTTCCTCTCTCTTCCTCTTCGCCTATTTCTCCCTCACTTCTTTTATCACTCTCTGTCACATCTCTCGTTCCCTCCCCCTCCGTTTCTCCCTCTTGCCACCCATCACTCCCTCTCAGTCTCTCTCTCCCTCCCTCCCTCTTTCTCTCGCTCCCCTCTCTCGCTCTCACCCCCCCTCGTTCTCCATCTCCCTCCCTCTTTCTCTCTCTCTCTAGTCTCCCAGTGGTCTTGCTGAGGGGCATATGCTGCTGCAGGGAGAAGGGGATGTCAGCTTGGATTTCAACACTGTCACAACAGGGGAACACACACACACATGCACACACACACACACACCCACACACACACACACACACACACACACACACATGCAGGTATACAGGCACAGGAAACAAACGGCCACTTACACAATATGCTGCCTTACTGTGCATGTGCTCAGTCACACAGATACACGCGCACACGCACACACACACACACACACACACACACACACACACACACAGTCCTACACACAAATATACAAACACGATTCTAATAGCCACTTGTACAATATGCTGCCTTTCAGCACACATGCTTGATTGTACACACATTCATGCACACATACACACACACACACACACACACACATGCACAGTGAAAAGTGTCTCACCAGGGTAGAAAACAGTGCTTGTCTGCAAACTGCCTGACAGGCAGAAAATAGCCCTGTCTAAGGAGGTGTGAGGAGAGAGGAGAGGAGAGGAGAGGAGAGGAGAAGAGAATAGGGAAGGGAACAGGAGGGTAGAAGAGGAGAGAAGACAGGAAAAGAGAGAATGTGAGGGCAAGGGAAGAGTGGAGAGAGGAGAAGAGAAGAGAAGAGAAGAGGAGAAGAGAAGAGAAGAGAAGAGAAGAGAAGAGAAGAGAAGAGAAGAGGAGAAGAGAAGAGAAGAGAAGAGAAGAGAAGAGAAGAGAAGAGAAGAGAAGAGAAGAGAAGAGAAGAGTGTGTAATGGGTGACACTCCAGGGCTGCAGCAGTGCATGTATGGAAACTAGATGGCATCCGCTGGAGGTACAACATTGGAAAACCATTTGGACAATAACTAACAGCCAAGTGACAAGCTGTTCAAAACGAATCCACTCTTTCTCTCTCTCTATTGACACTTCTGTTTCTCCCATCCTTCTCTGTTTGTCAGTCTTTTTCTTTCCGTCTCTACCTCAGGATCCATTTATTTATTTTGATGCTTTTGTTTTTCACCCTCTCTCACTCACTCAACCAGTCCTGTCTCTCCTCCTCCCCACCTCTCTCTCTCTCTCTCTCTCTCTCTCTCTCCCTCTCTCTCTCTCTCTCTCAGCTCCAGATATTGTATCAATGACCTTAGCTCAGTGTAGCATGGTCACACCAGTCTGATCATAATCCCATTACTGACACCCCTCATGTGTAACATTACCCCAGTGCGTGTTAGTTTGTGTTAGTGTGTGTGCATGTATGTGCACATGCACGTGTGTGACATTGCCCCCTCCATAGCAACAACAATGTTATGGGTTGGGAGTGTGAGACAGACAAAACTGACACACACATGTACACATAAGCACACTCACATGCACACACAGACAGGCAGGCATGCAAAGGGACACAGAAACACCTACAGTAGCTGCATGCACTCAGTGACAAAATCGGCACACCACACACACACACACACACACACACACACACACACACTGTTATGAATTATTACATTCTTATTTTTACAACCAATCCTCTCTAAAGTTATTAATCCCCTATATCAGGGGCTCTTGAAGTGTTTTCAGTCTGAAGCCCAAGCTCATTAAAATATATTAGCTTGCACTCATGTGAGTATCCACCAGAAAGGAGTCCCTGAAACAATCTAGTTTAAAGCCTCAGAAGGGTTGATATGAAATGTTTATTTTCACAGCATATCACAGATGACTAACTTTTCAACCATCCACCATGGTAAACATTTAACATCATTTAGCCTATAGTTAAACACATTTTCTAGTAGATGAAGAGCATCTGCTCAACTTCCTCTGTGGGCTGCAGTGGGCGAGCTCTGTTGTGATTATGTAAATTAATAGCAAATTTGCCAGCACAAACCCACAGCCTGGGGGCAACAGCACTCAGTCATAAATTAAGACTGGGAAAAGTGGCCTTTAAAATGACCTTAATGATTTCACTTTGATTGATTTATGATTTAATGCTAACATACAGTTAATCCCTAACTAACACCTATTAGTCAAAAGAAGTCTGACATTGCCTTGTCCCAGTTGAGAGCTGAGATTGGGGAATCAGACTGAATAATCAGTGTCATGTTGAAATGATGTGTTTATAGTGTTCACAAAAGTGAGGCTCATTGCTAAGTTGAGAAACAAATCTACCAAGCTAAGCTAAACTAGCCTAAAAATGGATAGGCTATCTCCTTACATAGCTAGGCGAGCTAACATTATCTTCCTAACGTTATTTAGGTCGTTTTCATATTAGGTACGATTGCTTCGTACCGTGCCTGAGTACGATTGCCCCCCCCTCTCCACTCCCCCGCCGCTCAGCTTTCACATTAGTAATGTTGTTCCGTACCCGAGTACACTTACGTATCTACACACTCCAATAGAGTAGGTGGCGATATGCACCTAGTTGGTTTGCAATCCGCCAATAAACACAAAGTCCACTTCCGTGTTTTGGTACAGTAGTTTTCACACCCGATGCGAACCGTACCCGAGTGCACATGAACCGTACTCGAGACCACCTTTTCAAGTGGACCCGGGCACGGTTCGTTGATCCGTGCCCGGGTACAGTACACAGTGTTCACACTAATCAAACGAACTGGACTTTGGGGTCAAGTGTACTCGGATCCGGGCGTGGGTCCCTGATGTAAAAGCGCCCTTAGTCTACTTGTTGTGGGCTTATGAGTGTACACCATCATTAGCAACTTAAAGGATAAGGCTGTTGTTTTTAATGCATTTCTTACCGTAAACAAATCCGTTATCCTTTAATTACAGTTTTGACTGAAATTATTGTATATTTAACCAAGCTTATTTTTTTTTTGTGAGTTGGCTTTTATACATTCTATAAATATGAAAATGATCTCCATAGCATCTTAAAGCAGTTATCTGTAATCACAGTGGAACCTTAGGCAGCTATAGACTATTTATTACTTTTATTATTATTATTCTTTATATACACTTTGGCCAAAAATCATTCTGTGCAGGACTGGCAGGTTCCCATAAAAAAAGGTTCTATATTGCACCCATTAAGGTTCCCATATGTTCAAAGAACCTCTGAAGGCCCACACTTATAGAGTGCAGGGCCAAATTGATTGGAGTTGACTTTAACGGAAGAATGGCTGTGATTTTATAAGCTGCTGCTGAAATTGCTGCATCAGCCAGTCCTATTGTGGCCATATGGTTTGTTTTATAAGGATAGAACAGGCAGCCATGATGCTCTGAATGAGATTCAGTTTTAGGAAGCGTTTAGAGACCCGCATTTATATACAGTATGTACATATTACGAACACTTTGGACACATGCTAAAAAATAACCTATTGTGGAAATATTGTGTTTTCTTAGGTAAGGCTTTAGTGAATTGTTGCCTCAATAAAGGGAAAATGGAAATCGAAAAATCCCCACAAATGCATACATTTCGATGAAGACTCCGGTAAATGTGGATGAAAACTCTTAGAAATGTGCAGAATACTGTAAAAACACCTCATGGGCTACAATTAAAGCTCCCTCTCTGGCCATATATTATGTTCCAGCATACGGATCCAATATGGTGGCTGTCAGATCAACAAGGTTGGATGATTTGAGCGAATAATTCCCAGTGATTAATGGTCTTATTACTGTAGACACCCCCTCCACCCCCTCCTCAAACACACACAAGAGAGATACATGTATATGATTCGAGGGGCGGAGAGGAGAGGAAAGAAGAGAAGTCAGGAAAATAGAGAGAGAAAGGAGATGGGGAAAGTAGAGAGAAGAGATGGAGGGTGGCCGGCAGATAATAACACAAAAAATGTTCTTGTAGTGGATATGGGAAGCCTTACATAGTTAGACTGATAATGGTGATGCCTTAGGCTGACTAGCCAATCTTCCAGCAGCTCTGGGATCTTTTATTTTTTACGCCAATTAAATGAGGAATACACTTTTCACCCCAAATACCTCTAAGAATTAACTGTTGTATGACTATAATGAACAACTACATTGATTCAGGTTAAAAAAAAGACAAAAATATGACAATGAAGTAAATTTTAAAGATTGATTTACCCATCATTATCAAATTAGCTGTGATAACAACCACTGTACATGCCTTGTCCTACAATTCCTGTAAGCTGCTAAAAAGAGAAGAGAAGAAAAAGACAAGAATACCCCCCTCCCCCTCCCCTCCTTCCCCTCCAGCCTTCAGGAAATGGGGGGTAAATATAAAACACAGAACAAACAACAACAACAGACAACAAGACAAGAACCATACACTCCAAGCGGAGCCTGGCATTTGGCTGCTCTAAATACTACAGCATTCATCTGGAAACAGCAACCACTGATGAGTTAGCTGGAGCCTATTGTGTGTGTGTGTGTGTGTGTGTGTGTGTGTGTGTGTGTCTGAGAATGTGCATACATGTGTGATTACGTCTAGTGCTGTGTGTGTGCACACATGTATGCATGCCTGTGTGCATGCTTGTGTGTGTGTGTGTGTGTGTGTGTGTGTGTGAGCATGTGATTTGCATGTGTTTTGTTGGATGTCTGAGGGAGATTAGGATGTGTGTATCTTAACCTGACATTGTGTTGAAACACTTGTACTGTTTTTCAAAGAGGAGGTTAATTCTCTATGCTCTGGAATAGAATGATAAAAATTTTGCATCTGTTGACCATCTACAAAAATGTATTTGTCCTATATACCGTAGATCTATGCAGGAAAGTAAGTTTTACTTGGTTCACCATAAAGTTGAATTAATGCTTCCAAAAGAAGTGGTTCATTTGGGGTAAAACTAACATCTGCTGCTTTTTTTTTGGGGTGATTTGATATCTCATCTTCATGGTGTGCTGAGTACAAACATCCTTGCAACTGGTTTGCCTTCCTCCCAGCAAATACAACAGCCATTGTTGGTAACCATTGGTGATTGGCTACTAGGGGTGTACCGAAATACTACTATTTATGTTTGTATTTGTATTCAGATAAAACTGGAAATGGTCTGGGTTTAATCCGGAAGTTAGACTCAAACATTAAAAATCTCCCAAATTCTTTTGCCATTGCTATTGTGGAGAAATTCTGGAGGATTAAACTCATGCTTACATGACGACCTATCAATATTAATGAAGTATAAAAACAGATAGTTTGCTTTTAAAGCTGCATTTAACAAACAACAACCTATAGGTGTTATGTAACAATAAACATTGGCTCATATAAATACAGCCATAAACAACCATTGCCATAATCAATTATAAAAATCTCCACCCTGAACTTACTATTATTCTATATGAACTGCATGACTTTGTTTTACCTCTGCTTTGTTAAATCTGCATATTCTGCTATAAATAAAACAGAAGAAAAATCAAAAGCTTCCCTGGGAGGAATAGCCTTTATCTTTGGCTGCTGTGCCCCTACTCAGATTTCTCTAAGTTGTATTTTGTGAACACAAGTAGTGTGGAGCGATGGGGAGACGCAACATCCCTGCTGTACTGAACAGATGCTCAGAGGACAGGGACTCTTAATCCTCCCAGTCAAACCAACTCCGCCTCGCAAAGTCTATCAGCAGAGCAGAGGAGCAGACCCGCCGGGACAGGAAAAAGCGAAAAATCTGCCTCACTAATGCTAAATAAGTAATCAAAATAATTAGACTATTCCCATAGCAAACACAAAGTGCACGAACAAGCAACTCCCTCTCTCTCTCTCTCTGCTTGTTGCCGTACCAGCAGACTGACTTGGGAACAGAAACAAGCCCCGCCCCCTTTCAGTTGAGTATGTTTTCTCCATGATTATAGACATACTACTAAAACATCTGAATTATACTGAAAAACTTCTAAAGGAAAAACATTTAAAACGCATGTTAGTGCTTTGTCGTATAAGGTATTCAGATTCGGGAACATCCCTATTTGCTACTTCAACCATTCACATCATCCTAACCATATGTCCATTTTCCTAGTGACTGGACAAATGTGATAAATGTGATTAAACAAGATTTTGCACATCTTGTAGACTATGTACAAATTCATCCAAGAGAACAAACCTTGTTTTTGTTCTAATGACCAACTTACAAGGGCAGCATGAACCTCACATCAAGTCAAGTTTATTTATATAACCCTTTATTACAAGCATGTCTCCTACAATATCATATAACATCCTACATCATATACACCATACTACATCATATACATGTTATATAACATACCACATCAAACACACTCAAGCTTAAATTGACGCCTCTGGGCAATTTGGAGTCTCCAATTCACCTGACCTGAGTGTCTTTGGACTATAGGAGGAAACTGGAGCACTGAGGAAAGCCACATGAACACGGGGAGAACATGCAATGCAAACAATGTAATGTTATGGAAGGCAATGCCAAAACAGTGAAAATTATGTGATTTGACTGTTCAAAATGTTGTATCTGTACAAGACTACTACATAGAGGCAATTTGTGAAAGCACGGTTAGAGCAATCTCGGGTCTGATGACGATTAGACTCTGGGGGCGACGGCCAATATTTCGGGGTTTCCGGTGTAGCCAGCGGACATCCGGGCCAAGACTTCCTCTTCCGTGCGCCGGTCATTGTTTACAGTCCAGTTAGAGAGACTTCAACCTGTCATCTTTTGCCAAAACCACCAAAGTGACACTTTAACCTCTGAAAGGAATACACATTTCTGCAAATAAGCTCTTTGATCTTCTTTGAAGACTGTTTGCAGTTTCATCTCTGTGTCCAGTTGTTGTTTCATGCTAACAGTTTAGCATGTTGTGTACTTTGTGGACGGTACAGACTAACTTACTATCATCTCAAAACCACCATAGCACACTAAACATTGGACACAGAGAGGCAAGACTGCTATGAATTTTCACACAGAAAGTTAATCAAAGATCTTTTTTCCAAAGGGTTGGTGAACCCTGGACAGGATAGACAGATGACTGCAATGGACAATCAGTTCCTCACAATAGCTGAAATGTGTCCTCTCTCTTACCTTGAACCACACAATCTCTCTCTCTTTATCTCTTTGTATCCTCACTCTTCATTTCCTCCCTCCCTCTCTACCGCTGTCTATCTGTCTGTCTTACTCTCTTTGGATTTTTCTGTCGAAAGAGACACAAATGAGACAGAGGTAAGAAGAAATCGCAAAGGAAATGAGGGAGTGGGGAGGGTTAGAGAGACAGAGATGCAGGGAGAAGGAAAGGAGAGTGAGTAGAGGTGTGATGCAAGGAGCAGGATGAGTCTCTAATTAGTTTTTTCAGCTCAAACTTCAATCTCTCTCTGTGACCTTAATAAACAGATGATACACACACACGCATACACAAATCCATGGGTGCGTGCACATGCACACTCACTCACACACACAGTGTGATGAAAGTGTTACCTCAGCATTTTCCAGCTAAATGTACTCATTAGCCTAGTTGCACATGGCTGCCTGGGAAAACAACAAAGTCAGCTCCAGAAAGCAGAGAGCATTCATCTAAGAGGCTGACAGAGAGTGGGAGACAGAGAGCAGAGGTCTTAGCACTGCTAGGAACTCATGGCTGCATTATTATCTGTAAGAATGAGTGAGTTTAGATGCCATTTATCCCATTTTTCACTACATGTATGTTTGAGTGATTTTCATCTTTGCCTCAAGCAGCCCCAAAACTGTCTGTTTGGCATAACTAATGCTACCCAATGGTTTAAATTAAGAATGCTAACAATACTAACAAGTGCAGCGCCAAAAAAGCAAGGCTTGTTAGGGCCAGGACCAGAGCCAACTCTGCATAAACCACTAGGCTGACAGTCAAAGTGGTTGCAAGTGCCTTGTGCGAATGGTGCAATGGTAGCTGGCCTCATGCCCCTGGACACATAGAGCATTTAATTGTTTTGTATGGTACAGGATGCTCTGGTGCTTGCAGTGTACCTTCTGCTTCATGTCACTTTTAGAAAATAGCTCCTTTTCACATGAGGTGCACCAGAAATACTCAGGGAACAATTCAGCTTATTGCACCGTCAGAGGAAAAGACAATATCTCTGGGACACTGTGCATAATAAGTTAGGCAAGATCTCATGCTGTTAATTGCACAGAGCCTTGCATGTCCACCTTGTCCAGCACCTGCTGCAGCAGGGGAAAGGGAGGAAATGCGTACAGGCGAGCTAGGGGCCAGCGGTGAGCCAGGACATCATGACCCATTGGGGGGTTGTCTTTCCGAATGGAATATCACAGAGGACATTGAGTCGTGTCATGTGAAGCAAACAGGTCCACGTCTGTACGACAAACCATGCCAGATCATATCTGTGACCTGGGGATGAATGTGCCAGTCCGATGCTTGTGGCTGTCCCTTTGATAACAGGTCCGTTCACAGATTCAACTTGCGCTGAATGTGCGATGCTGACAGTGAACGCAGACGAACACGTGCCCACAGCAAGATCTGAGCCACCTGATGCAGGGTGAGAGAGCCACGCTGACGATTGATATAAGCGATTGTTGCTGTGTTGTCAAAACGTATCAGAACGTGGTGCAAAATGCAACAGAGTCAGCAACTCCAACATGATGTGACAGTCCTTGTGTTCTCCCCACTGTCCGTTGACTGCACAACCCTCACATATGGCCCCCAGCCGGCAAAAGAGGCATCGGTCTTTATCACGTCACAGAGTTTCACCGGCCCCAACCACTGGCCACTGCTGCGTTATGACCTGCACCAGGAAAGGGTCCCTGGAAGGGTGCTCCTGTTGACCCATCGTCTGGGTCAGGTTCGCCCACATGGACACGAGGTCCAACTCGAGACCAAAGAATACGGTGTGCTAGGCTGGAACAAGAGTGCTTTTTCCAAATTCACCATAAAACCCAGACTGCGGAAATGGCTGACTTGCATCATAGTATGGGAGTGTGAGTCCAGTGAACACACATGGGGTGAATCTCTCTTCAGGTCATGTACGACCCACATCTTAAAGACTGAAGTCTGCAGACATGCTACTAGCCAACAAGCTAAAGGACATGTGGACCTAGCTAGCTAGCCTCAGGTGAATGCAGAGGGCTTGCCAAACAGTGGGGAGCTGAATAAGCAAGAGGAAGAGTGACAGGCAGTGACAGATTATACACTGTGGGGATGGGCTCAATGATGTAGAGCCTCAGTGACCCAATCACAGCCTGTCAAGGCCAAGTTGAGACTTGGTTGGTGAAAAGGGCTTTCAGCTTTATTCAGTGGCGCTGTCTGGAGACAGCTTGTGGCATAGTAAGAACTTGAGTTCGAAATGAAGTAAAACCCCCAACTCTGGTGCTTTAGGGCAGTGGAAAGCAAAACACCCTTAAAATCAAAGTCCACAGTCCTCAATGGCTGCTTTCTTTGAAGCACAATAAGAATCTCCATCTCTGTGTTGCACTCTCTTTCTTGTAGCATTTACATTTGCCTTCATACCAACTAAATATGACTCACTGTTGTTTGATTGACAATTTATATTATTACTCTTTCAATTTCCAACCAATTTCAAAGAGTTTACTGCTCTACATTCAAAATCCATTCCTTCCACTCTCTATTACTATTATGATGTGTGCATTTGCTGGTGGGACATCCGAGACTTACTTGGCTGCTAATCAGCATTGCATTCATGTGCTATTTTGTTGGAAAATCAAACCTGGAAGACAACAAACATAAACCGTGACAGAGGTTGCAGCTTTAAAGGTGAAGAATTGTTTAGTGAAGGCATTCTACTGAGTGCCTTCTAGTTTTGCATCTGTTCTAGTCAGGTTCCTTTCATGTTCTCTTCAGAAGACGTTCCTAGATAATGACAGTTTTCATCCATCCTGCATGCATTTTTGTGTCAAAGTTAGTTAATGGATATAATTAAAAATACAAAAATTTAGGGTTTTAGGTCACCATGGCTTAAAAACTTAATTTAGAGTTTTCTACAACACTGCACCAAAAATTCTGCATTTCTGTCTTATATATCTGGAATGGCAGGGCTTTCAAATGGAATTTCTAGGTCGGTAACTTGCTCATATGAAACTACACGGCACAAAGCGGCAAAAGCAAGAGCGGCTGATGCAACAGTCCAGCCTAACACCTGCTTTCACCTGAGAAAACTCTTCTGCAAGAGTTTGATTTTGTTGGTAGAATCATCAACAACGAGCAAAAGAACTGCAAAGAAAAATATGGGCAGGACAATGCTGAGCAGTAACAGATGCCAGATGTGCAAAGCCTCGTCCGTACATCATTGTCAGTGTGTGCCAAACAATCAAATCCCTCTCATTTTTCTCTCCCTTGAAAGGTCACAACTTCCTGATAACCTGAAGCCCTGCTCTTTTGTTCAGCCTAATATTGCTCGGACTTGGGACACTGCCCATGTCTAAGGGGGCCCTCCTGTCAAAGAGAGCTTGCTTTTAGTGGACTCATGCTGTTGAACGGAAGATTAATTTTGAATTAAATTGAATAGAGGGTTTTGGCCAGATATCACAGCCTGCAAGTTCATACAAAAATGACAAATGTCCAGTCAAAAATGTCCACCAACCTGACAAATTATCCTGGACCCTCATAAGGATTTAGGTTTTCACACTAACTAGATCTCAGCATTTTAGTGGATTTCAAAATAGGGATTTTTTTTATTCATATAGTATCAATCATCTTTCTCTTTGCCCCTGAACCCTCCCTCACTGCCCCCTCGACCCTCTCTTAAATGTGTCGGGTAGTGAAGGCTAGAAAACAAGTACATTTTCATTCTGAAACTTTAAAACCTCCTAAGTCCATCAGCTCTTCACCAAGTCGCTGCTAATGCAGACAGATTGCTGATTGCAGAGCATCCATTTACTTCTCATTATCACTGAGAAATGTCATGTCTTCAGACACAATATGATTTGATTGAAACTCTTTTTACAGTTGCTGCTGATTTCAAGAGATGTTCACTTAGAAACATATCTACTTCTCATGAAAGGTTTATGCATCTTAGCTATAGTGACTTAGATGTGTATCTATTTACTCATTATAAAAACTGTACTACTGTAATACATGTGTGAGGAACGGTTAACTCGTTGGTGTTAGTCTCTCTTTATGCCCATTAGCATTACAAACTTTATAATTCTTATCACTTTATAGTCTGTTAATAGCAGAGACAGACAAATACGTAAAAGTCAATGTAACTAACATCATGACAGGCAAGAAGTACAAAAGATATGTTTATATTTGGTTCACCGCTGATCTAAAATATGTGGAGGAGATGGGTATCTAAGATTGGGGGACAGGGTGTGTATCCCATCGAGGGGTCCCACTTAGCCCTGCCTGCATATGTATCTATGGAGCCATCTTCGCTATCAATATTTAGAGGTGCATGTACTTAGCCAGAGTGTGATTTGATTGAGAAGTATATTGCAGGGCATTGAATTAACCTTTTAAAGGGCATGTGAATGCAGTGAATGTTGGATTTCAAAATTCCCCAACAACATTCACTACTTAGAAGGCCAAACTAGATTTTAGAATAGAAAAGAACCTGGTTGCTGATTTAGGAAACAGTCTGCTGCAGCTAGACAAACTTTCAAGCCTCTGTTATTATTAAGCAGTAACTGTTGGATAGTGGTATTTTAAGTCCTGACTGTACATATTTAGCACTAATTGTGGACTTGAGAGGTTGCTATCATTATTTAGACTCTCTATCAGTCAGGAGTTTATTAATTTACACTAGGCTATAGAAATCTAGGCTATATATTAAATAGTCATTACTGCTCTCATTACACCTTGCATTAACATGCATCTTTGTGTTGAGTAAATTTACACATAAATTTATGTGGTTAAACTTTATCTGGATAAAATGTGTTAATAATATTAATGCTAGATAATTAAAAAGATAATGATGAAGTGTATCTGTTTACATTATGATTGAGACGCCTATATATTTGCGCTCTGTGGAATAGATTTTTGACGGATGTGTTTTATTCTTCTTATTTTCATTCAGTCTCAGTGCAATTTGATTTATAGGTGTATGTTTTTAGGTTATGACTGAGAAGTATATTTATTTAGATTATGATTGAGAAATGTATTTATTGAGAGCCAGTGGCGGCGTGATGATTGAGGAGTTCAGTTTATTCATATTCATTACTCCATAATGTGCTGTATATATAATCTCTGAGAGACGAGCCGGAGATGCAAACGAGCTCCCAGTGAAATGTTTTAATTGGCCTGTTCTATTTCCATTTCAATAAGCTGTCCCCTCCTCTCCTCTTCTTCTCCTCCCCTCTTCCCCTCCTCTCCTCTTTTGTCCTCTCCTCTTTTCTCCTCCTGTCCTGTCTGATATTTGATATGTTGGCTTGGCTCGCTGTCTTCCTCCTGTTAATGGATCGGTTGACTCCATGATTTGGAGCTGTGTGACAGAAAAAGAGAGAAAGGGAGAGTGTATGTGACTGTGTGAGAGAGAGTGAAAGTGTGTGTGTGTGTGTGTGTGTGTGTTTGGATGCAGCAGGACAGAGTACTACAGGAAGTTGAAAGAGAAGGAGATGGGATGAAAACTAGGAGGAGATGAAAGGAGAGAGATGAAAGGAGACGTGATGAAGAGAGAAAAGTTGAGGAGATTTCATGAACAGAAGTGACGCCCTGGCAACGCAGATCACATCTACTCCTGATCAGAAGCCATTTCTGATTGACGCCGCCAAAACTGTAATCTAAAGTTATTCAGAAGATGGCCAGCTGACCACCATTCGAATTCAAATATCGAGCCAGTTGTTAATTTTGACAATTTTAAAAACTCCTTCAAATGTAAATCTGTTTCAGACTAGTGTGATGCAAATTTGTGATGCCGTAACTGTGAAAGTCAAATCCAAACATATTCAGAAGGCTCACTGCCTCCGGCACATTGCAACAAAGTTTTTCACATAGCAAGTCACACCTGATTATTCTTTATCACACCAATGTTTGGCAGCTTTTGTGTAATCAGTCTCACAGATAATACATCAAGTTGATTATAAAACTCATGAACGTATTGTGTTCATAATGTCACATGTATGTGTGCATTTATTGTGTCTGTCCACTCCACCAAGCTTATTATAGTTGAGTAAAGACAAAAACATTGCATTAGTAATTTAGTAATCTAATATTAAATTTAAAACTGAAAAATCAAAATGCCAGCTCAATAACACTGAACCAGGACTGTTTTCAGTTTTGGAAATAGAATCGTCTGGTAATGAATGGACCAAAGTAAACTATCAATACTACATCAATACATCAATAATACACTCATACTACTTAAGATAGTTTACAATTAGTATGTAGACAAAGCAAGTACTGCCAACACACAATCACTGAAATACTAAAATCGAAACTAAAAAAACTAAACTTACAGAGAACATCTGTGAAATATATAAATGAAACAAACTAAAGTCTGAAAACTAACTGAAGCTAATCTGGAAACTAAAATAAATAATAACTAATGGAAATTATAAACCTATAGTAGCCGCATGTGAAACCAATAAAGAGAGATACATTTCCTCAACATTCAACTATTGAAAAACTTTTGTCCTGAACTGAATTGATCCCCGTTTGCTGATATTTACATGCAGATGAAGAGGAGGAAGGGAGGGGATGAGGATGAGGAGGAGAGATAGATGAAGAGAGACTAGAGAAAGAAAGAGGGTGGAGAGGAAAAAGTGCCCCTCCAACCTCCATTCTCCAAAACAGCCCTCTCCTTCTGTTCTTCTCCTCTCTCCTCCATCTTCTCTTTTCCCTCCTCCTTCCTGAAACCTGTCACTCTGCCTATTCCCTCCTTCCATTCGAAACATTCTTCTTCTCTCCCTCGGTCTCTCTCTTCCCTTTCTCTCTGTTTTCCTGTCCTCTATCACTTTGCTTCTGTCTCCTATTCCAACAGCCTCTCCTTCCTCCCCCTCTCCCTCCCTAGCTCTCTCTCTTCCCCTACTCCTCTCCTTTCTTATCCCTTCCTTCTTTCTCTCTCATCCTCTTTTCCTCCCTATATATATATATTTCTCCCTACCTGCTTGTTCTCCATTTCCTCCCTCTCCTCTTTTTCCCTCCATGAATCTCTTTCCACTCTCCCCTCTTCTCTTTCCTCCCCTTCCCTCCCGTCTCACCCCCTCTCCATCCCCCCCCCACCCCCCACCCCCCTCCTCTGTTGCTCTTTGTGTGCCCTGCCATTCTCCGTGCTGCCCCAGGCTCAGACATATGGCTCTCTCCTCTCTGCTATTGTCATCCATTAACACAGTTGTCAGTGGGAATTACAGACACATAGCGCAACATGCAAGGCTGCTGTAGCTTCAGATGGTTCAGTACCGAGACAGGACAGGACAGGACAGGACAGGGTGTGTGTGTGGTGTCTTAAAAAGGGCAAAAAGACAGCTGCTGTATTTCAAACATCACCTTACACAAAAATTGTGTCTTGCAGAATTTTCTTTAGTTTAAGAATTCAAGTAATAAAGCACAACATTTAAAAAAAAACTACTACTACTTTCTATAGCCGATTGATTTGACATAATAGTGATTCAATCTATTCCAAGTTCATGAAAATGTTTACTTTTGTTACATTTTCTGTTCAAGCACCTGGTGTAGGTTAGGCAGGAAAAATCCTCTGGTGATGTTTTTTATGTTTCTAGCAGCAGCAAAAGAGCGGTACCACAGCACCGGCCACACCGTTTGATTAAGTGACGGTGCTAAAACACCACAGCAAAGATCGCTTATCACCAAAGATGTCAAATTAAAAAGGGAGATCTGCAGATTACCACTTTTGACTTTTTGAGTTGTTCTCTGTCTATGACTGTATATGAAAAATGGCATGGCCCATAGCCTTCGTGAGGGAAAATGATACGGTATCATAAAACCTCTAATAATAAATGGCTAGTTTCAAATAATCTGGGAGATATTTTGGCAAAGCGCCACTAAATGCTGTATATTCAGAAAAGCTTTATAAGCTTATAGCTTATTACTTATTTCGCAAATGTCTATTAGCTGAAGTCTAAAATTGAGGCTATAGTACTGTAAACATGTTGCTTGCTTAGTGGACTATATGA